>NC_057808.1:549654386-549673566 GCF_018294505.1 Triticum aestivum
TCTCCTCCCCTCCCCTCACGGTTTCTCCTCCCTCCTCTCCGATCTCCTCCTCCCTCCTCTCCGGTGAGCTCCTCCTCCCTCCTCTCCTCCCCTCCCCTCACGGTTTCTCCTTCCTCCTCTCTGGTGCTCCGGTGAACTCCTCTCCGGCGACCTCCTCCTCCTCTCCGGCAATGTAGGCAAGCGCCTCTCCGGTGACCTCCTCCTCCTCTCCGGTGACCTCGGCCCTCCTCTCCGGCGAACTCCTCTCCGGCAAAAGAACACGGCAAAAAAACGTACAAGATCCAAAAACGAGAACAAAATTTGAAAAAAATTCGTGCAAAAAAAAGCAAAAAAACGAGCAAAAAATGGGCAAACAAATCGCGATCCAGATCCAAATTCAAAATTCAAAAATAGCAATGGCGCACGGTAGGGGTTAGACGGTGCGCCACTACTATTTTCCCGCCTTCAAAATTCAAAAATACTAATGGCGCACCAGTGGCCTATACTAATGGCGCACCGTGGCCTATACTAATGGCGCACCAGTGGTGCGCCATTAGTATTTAATACTAGTGGCGTGGTACTAGTGGCGCACCAGTAGTGCGTCATTAGTAGGCAAAACTGGTGCGCCACTAGTAGGCCTTTTCCTAGTAGTGTAACAGCTTGCCGCTCCCACCACCACCCGGTTGTAGCACCTGCCTGTGTCGGTTGTAGCTTCGGTCTGCCTTGAGCCATGGCCGCGGCTTACAATCGAAGCCGCGCTCACCACCGGTTGCAACAAATTGCGTTGCCGGTACCAGCATTCGTCAACCGTTGGAGCTCCCTCCGCGGTTGTTGCTATAGCCGGTTGCAACAACAGTGGCTACTGGTTCCAGCAACTGGCCGTCGTGGTTGTAGTGTTCGCTGCCGTCGCCTAAAATTTTAAAAAAGTGTTTACGCTTTTAAATAATGCTCCGGCCTTTTTAAAAAGTACTCGGAGTCTGTTTGGTTCAGAGCCGAGAGCTGCCGTGCCAAATTATTGGCGTTGACCAAGTGCTTCAAGAAAGGCAACTCACAATATCATTTCGAAAACATACTAGTACAAACTACAAAGGGTGGTGGTGAACTTTGTGTTTATAATTTGCATTGCAAAGAAAGGATTACACAACTTTGTGTTTGAAATGGAAAGACTGACTCGAGCTGACAAATGAGTACTGAGATGAAAGTAGAACTCACGTCAAGTTGCGGCATTTCAACGCAAAGGACTTTGAAAAACACAAGCAAACCGATGGATTCTTTCCAAGGCCAGGGCAAACCTGAACCTCACCACACGGCTGACAGACTAACAACTACTAGATGAAACTGTTATCGAATAGTAGTTCAGAGATGAACTCTGCACCCCGTTCCAGCACGAACAGTATCCCAACAATTCAGCAAACTTTCAGGGACATTATAACTACACATAATCATTGTCAATCTTCCTGAGAGAAGATACGAATGTGCATATATTTCCAGTACGTACGTACAGCAGTAACTTGCAGCACCTACCAAGCTATAACAGAGCCCGCTCTCAGATCAAACAGCCACGCTACGTTAAAAAAATAATCTTCTGAATTTATTTTTTGGTCAATCCAACCGAAATGGCTGACACGGTGACATCGGCGCTAGAAAGAGCAGCATCTCGACGAAACGCTGGCGGGTTCTCCGCCGGACACCAGGATGGACTGCCCCTCCCCGACGGCGCCGGCGCCGGAATCATCCGTCGACGACAGCGCCTTCTTGCTGACGACCCGGTAGATCTCGGCGAGGACGGTCTGGAAGGCCCTGTCGACGTTGGTGGCGTCGAGCGCGGAGGTCTCGACGAAGGAGAGGCCTTCCCACTCGGCGAAGCCCGCGGCCTTGTCGGTGGCGACGGAGCGGAGGTGCCTGAGGTCGGTCTTGTTGCCGATGAGCATGATGACGATGTTGGAGTCGGCGTGGTCGCGCAGCTCCTTGAGCCACCGCTTGACGTTGTCGAAGGTGGCGGCCTTGGTGACGTCGTAGACCAGCAGCGCCCCGACGGCGCCCCGGTAGTAGGCACTGGTGATCGCCCGGTACCGCTCCTGCCCCGCCGTGTCCCATATCTGCGCCTTGATCGTCTTCCCTTCCACCTGAACAACACAAGTGTTGCAGCAATGTGCTTAATTTCAGATGTGTTGATCATTGAAGAATATTTTTGGGCAAGACGGATAATAATGTTGATGCTGGCTAACTGACATCGACATACAAATTTTAAGCAGGTGCAGCAATGGAATTAGAGATCTTTGGAGAATATTTCTGAGCAAACCGAACAATAATGTTGATGCTGGCTAACTGACATCAACAGACTAATTTTTAGAAGGAAGGTGCAACTGTCAACTGAATGGCAAGTCATTGATTGGGTGGTCAGGAATGTTGGACGTGCAATCACATTTCACATCATTGCCTAACTACCATCCGCCTGTCCTAATCTCAGGTTATGAATTTTGGTACCAATCAAATCTCTGTGATGATGCAATTGGTGACTTGAAACTGAAATGGCACTTTAAAACAGCCATCGCCCAGATTTAGTTACAGAATGTGTTGAAGGTGCGGATGGCATATGGAAGCAGCTAGCAGCGGGCAGCAAGATTGACGTGGTCATTGACAAAAAGAAACTGGCATTAATGATATACAGGGATAACATAGTCAACAACTTTGACAAACGAAACACTTGGTTATATTCGAAAGAAAATTCATGATTGGATGATTTCAAGGGTATTCAGGTATCGAATTTAAATCAGGATAGAAACTGAAACTGGCTCTGCTTCTACATGACATACATACTCTGTTTCAGTTCATATTTCTGTTACGGTTAAAATTGATCCAAACAAGCTCAAATTCAAAAAGACTCTGGGCCGAATTTCGTTCAAATAGTAGCTAACTGCCAATATAGTTTTTCTGCTGAATTGCTGATAGTATAAACTGCACCCAAACGATTGCCTGAACCCACTAGAGAAGGGGCGCAAAGAAGTTACTAAAAGATTAGCCAAGAAGAGCAGGGCTTGAGCCTCATCTTGTACTAGTAGTGCTGTAAGAAACCAATCGATCATCCGAAGCATCCAACGATTCGGCGAATTTAAAGAAGCGAGGTGGAGCAGCGCAGAGGAGAAGAGAGTAGAAGAGGGGCCGGACCTGTGTGGTGCGGGTGGCGAACTCGACGCCGATGGTGGACTTGGAGTCGAGGGAGAAGGTGTTCTTGGTGAAGCGGGAGAGGAGGTTGGACTTGCCCACGCCGGAGTCGCCGATCAGCACCACCTTGAACAGGTAGTCGTACTCGTCGCCGCCCTGCTCCCACGCCGCCGCCCGCCGCGCCCGCGCCGCCATCCCCTCCCTTCCCCTCCCTCCAACCGATACCGATCAATCAACCTCCTCCGGCCCCGTCCCTTTCCCGGGCCAACGATGCCGGCCGCTTACTCCTCGGAGCCTCCGCCGCCTCTCGCCCGGTCGCTGTCTCTCTCTTCCCTCCCGCCCGAGGAGGAGACTGGCTGGCTGGCTGGCTGGCTGCGGCTTCTTGCTCTGCTTTGGCTGCTTGCTCGCGATGGTCTGGGAAGGAGGGCCGGGGGAGGGGCTTGATTTTTATTGTATTCCGGAAGGACAGAGTGCGGCTACGGAAACAAATGCTGCGTCCACGCGGCGCTACGTGATGTGACTTTGTCTTCTTGGCTCGTGTCCGGTGGCCTACAAGCTAGCGTATCAATCTTCAGTCTTGGTAGAAAAAAAAGTGCAATTTGTGGGTTGCGACCAGTAATTATTGTTATTGTTACATTGAATTTATTTCAAGCCATACTTTCCGAGTGACATGGCAATGTGATTAGGAGTACCGTCAAGCACTCCATGCAATTGCACTTAGTGTTTTCGCGCTGATATAAATTAGCATTTACAGAGAAAAACAATATTCTTTTTTTTTAGATTTTGTATGCTACTTTGGACGTGGAGCACCTACTCCCGAGTTTGTTTTTTGGATGCAAACTTTGACATTGTTTTGTCTTCTTGCAAAAATTTATCATAAAATGACATTTCCAGAAGTCATGGTAAAAGAAAAAAAATCGATACTCCAAAAATTCTATGTTTGAAAGCATTTTTGGAGTGCTGGTTTTTATTTTGCCATGACTTCCACAAATGTTGTTTTGGGACGAAAAATTCTAAGCACTATGAACATTTATCAAAGTCTGCACCAAAAAAAAATCAGATTTTTTTTTCATTTTTTCGGAATTTATCAAAGTAAGCACTGTGAATTCTCAAATGACTTCGGGAGTAGAAGGGGACTTTCACAGTACATTGTACTACGCAATATTTTGTTTTCTACTATTTTCTCATATGGCTGAATAATAGCTATTAGAAACATCTACGCTAACGACCATTATGATCTTAAGATAGAGATTCATGGAATAAGCAGGGATGGAAAGAACTCCGTCCACGGGGGTAGGGATATCTTGATGGAGAAATAACTATTTCTAAGTTGTCCAAGAAATAGCTACATTGTCAGTTGGACTATCTAAGAAGCCTATGGAGTAGACAGTCCGATATGTTGAGTAATCGACCCAGTGGTTCATTAAGATGTGGATGCGGTCGATCGAGCGGGAGAAGTAAGCGGGCCAACCAGGTTCATGGGTGCCTCCGCTTGCGAAAATGAACAACATAAGGGCCGAACGAGCGACAGGGGAGAAGCGTCGACGGTGGAGCAAGCAGAGGCGTCCATCACTAAGTCGGGTGGAAACATACACATTTCAACAACATGAAAGGAGGTGATGGGAATCAAGCATAGGGCGGAAAAAAAATAGAAAGAGGTAGATTCGTCCCGCGCCGGTCCACTCTTTTACAAGTACCCAACAAAGCAATGCGCCACAAGAAACATGTCATGTAATGTACAATGCACATTCCACCAATCCATCGCATACCTTTCAGCACAACCAGAACGGTCGGCTAGGATAGGAATGTCTCGAGACGTGGACATATAGTACGTACCTTGGTGTAATGGTGGTATGCCTAGCAATATCCCACTAACAAAAGAAAAGAGGAAGAAGAAAGGAAAGATTCCCAAAACCAAAGGCACAATCCGAAGCCATTGCTATCCGGGGATAAATCCGCCAGCTCGCCGCTTTGCTGAGCTGTGGGGGAAGATCATCTCGGGACCGTTCCCAACAGAATAAAAGGCATAATCGGTTAGCCGCATTGTAAACTATGGTTTGACTCGAACAAATCAAACTCCCACCATGCAAATGATTCATTGTAGGCATATATGCGGCCGACGAGGAAAATAAATATGCTCATGAAAGTGGCTACGTGGCAGCCGATGTGCGTACAAAATTGGGCAGAGCTTCCATGCGCAGGTAAAGTCAACGTCCTCCACGTACACGCGCTTGAGTGGCCATGGGCATCACCCCCTTTTTTTTTAAATCCATAGGATGATGAGAATTTCGTACAAGTACACGTGTACGATTGGTCTGGCCGTGCAAAAGCAACTTTAGGGCATCCGTGGTTCAAGAGAAATCCACGTGACCAGGATTGGAAACCATACGACATTTGTTTTTGTTTTTGTTTTTTTTCTTAAAGAAGGAAGACCCCCGGCCTCTGTATCTGAACGATGCACGCAGCCACTTTATTAATTATTCACAAAGACCTTATAAAGTAGTACGTCAGTAAGTCTGAAGTCATCATCTTGCTAGCATCCGTTGCTACTTCTATCCACTTGATGAAGGGGTGCCGATAGTCCGAGCCTAATACCAAACAGACCTCGCACCTAAGCCTAACATCTAGAACCAGATCTTGTGTTTGGTTGATGATGTCTGTCATTCCGTCATGTAAAACCTTTCACTCATCCTATTCACCCGAACCAAACACAAGATCCAGCTATTGCACAGTCTTCTATTTTCAGCTCTAGTAGGATTCAACGCGGTATGACCTGGGATATTTGTCTTGCTTCATAGGGAAGGGAAGGGTCCATCGTTGCCTTTAACCTGGGGAGGTGTTATCTGCGGCAACTCTCTCTGTTCAACACAGTAACAGAGACACGTGGACCGTGCAGTTACTCGCCCTTACCCCGGACCTTATTGTTATTGATGATTTCCTATCCTCTTCTCTTTGATATCATGTGAATTGAAGAGTGGCACA
Source organism: Triticum aestivum (assembly GCF_018294505.1). Taxonomy (NCBI): domain Eukaryota; kingdom Viridiplantae; phylum Streptophyta; class Magnoliopsida; order Poales; family Poaceae; genus Triticum; species Triticum aestivum. The sequence continues at coordinate 549,660,513 of NC_057808.1, forward strand.
TAGGACCGATCAAAGGGTTTTGTCATTTTGGAGCGAGCATGATAAGTCTTGAAAAGAAGATACAACTCCGGTTTTTGTGAAAGCAACCTTTCAATCTTGCTTTTCCGCCGAAATGTCACACAAAATAATGAAGTTTCTATTCACACTAAATGCATAGTGTCCATGTCAGAAAGACAATGAAGTGTCAAACTACTAATGTATGGTTTACAAAAAAAAAAACTCTCTTTCTATGGGACATACTCTCTATGCATGTCCCATAATATAAGACGTTTTTGCAAGCTAGCGTCTTATATTGTGGAACGGAGGGAGTGTCATGTCCTTGAATCTAGAGTATATCTTGACCTTTCAACGGTGAACTATCGATTGATTATTTATATGGGTTTTCTTCTTCTCTTTCCAGTGAAAAAAAACCCAGATAAATAATCAATTGATATTTGCGAAGCTAGTTTTCAGTCAGATGTGTGTTACGAGACTGACAATCAATTTATTTTTTCCAATTCATGTTTTAAAACACATTTTATGGTTTATAGTAGTGAGTTTGTGAAGCCAAACATTGCAGGAAGTCTTTAGGGCCGAGGCATGGATTCGGTATGTTTACTCTTTGTTCTGTTGATTGATCAATGGTCAAATTTAGACTCAAAATAAGAGATCGATTTTGTAAGACAAAACGGAATATACGTACGTTTCTGAAACGAGGATGGCGCGAATCCCGAGGCATGATCGAACGGCGTGGAGGACAGGAACGTGCTCGCAAGCCACAGCGACGCCACGCGCACGCTGACCAGGCGACCACCCGTTCCCTCCTCTGCTTCCCAGTGACCCACCTCTACTCGGCGCGGCCTCCACCACACGTCAGGAGCGGAGGGGCGGCGTCGGCGGCGGCGGCGGTGTCGGAGAGAGATGGTGGGCTCGGCCGCCTACTCGGCGACCTCCATCGTGGTGGTGATGGCCAAGGACAAGGGCAGGGGGAAGGGCACCAAAGGGGGCGCCGCCTCCTCCTCCGCCGCCAACAAGGTCAGCTCAATCCCCATCCCCTCCCGCTGCAATCAATCCCCCTAGATTGAACCAAGATTAGTTTGTGAAGTCCGGCGCAGCATCAAGATTAATCAATCTTCTCACTCTTCTTATTTTCCGTTGATGAGCACAAATGTTGAAAGGGGACTGAAAAAACGGACATTATTCCCAGTAACTTTGTTCTGAAGTTGTTCTTTATTTTAGTCAGAAATGGGGAGCTAGTATCTTGAATCTAGACGGCCTGGAATCAGGGTATGTGCTGCCGGGGCGGTCCTCACAAACCGTGCACCATATTTGCAGGTCGACCGGCGGCCTCCGAGGATTACATCTAACGTCAAGCAGAACCTGAGGATCGTCAAATTCTGGAAGGTACTGTTACTGTACAGGCCTTCCTGCATTCAGTTTCAGTTCAGACGAGACGAGAGAGAAAAGAAAGGACAGAAGCATTATTTCAGTATAGTCTCCTATCTGGTCCCATCGTTACAATTTGTGACAATCAGTTTAGACATGAGAACAGATACTGATAAGGTCGGAGCATCGGATGCATCTAGTGCCACTGTGTTCAGATATGTCTGAAACTCGTTATAGTGTCCTGTCCTGCCCATTCATCGGAGAAATGCACACCAGTTGTTACAAGTATTTGACACCTCTTTTCAGGATTACGAAAGGAGGCAAACAACCGGGCCTCAGCCTGCCACCAGGTTCCGCAAAAAGAAAATAATGAAGGAGGTGCTTCCTGATGACACAGACTTCTATGAGGACCCTTCTGCCACTCTTACCTGGTCAGGCCTGTCTTTCCTTTCATATCTAGTAGGCTGGTGATTCGACGAGTCCACTGAATTTGTGCCGTTGTTTCCTCTAGCACAAATGACGGCAGCGTGGAGATTGCCTCCCCTGTTATTCTTGTGGACGGCTACAATGTATGTGGCTACTGGGGAAAGCTTAAGAGTGATTTCTTGAACGGGAATCAAGGAATTGCGAGGCAGATGCTCATTGATGAGCTGGTATCGTTCAGTGCAGTACGAGGTTTGTACTACAGGATTAAACGATTATGCATGGTTCAACTATGATTCTTCTTCAAACAAAAAAGGAAGGTCACATGTCTCACCTTAGTCAACTATACTGTCTATTTTGCTGTTAGAAACTGATAGGCTGTTGTACTGCTTATTCTCTGGTATGTAGTGAATGAAAATTAATTATGACTTGTAACTATGTGTATCTATCCAAGAATGGAGTGCAATATACTGTTACTCTCTAAGACCGTAACTGCAATGGATAATTTCTTCTCGAGGGCCATGTGGTGTTCTTTTACATCAGCTATCTTATATCATTCATCGCTGTGATGCTTGCAGAGATAAAAGTTGTAGTGGTATTTGATGCTGCATTGTCTGGGCAATCTACACACACTGAAACTTATAAAGGGTAAGGTATTGCTGTGTTAGACCATTTCCACATGTCTAAATTGACGCTTTATGCTAGACATTTCTGTCGGATGTTGATGCCCTGTATATTATCATAGAATAAATGCAAGTTGAATGTTTCAACCATCTTTTTTTAGTTGGTCTTTAGGGGAGCCTTAACGAACTAATTTTGCTTCAACAGGGTTGATGTGGTATATTCTGCTGACTTATCTGCTGATTGTTGGATTGAGAAGGAGGTAAATCAAATTATGAAGTTTTCCATCAGATGGAACTGAGGAAGAATGCCCCAGAGTTCTTTGTGGATTAGTTCCATGAATTCACGCCAGTGAAAAGTCCATGCAAATATTCAAGTTTAATAGGCAAAAATCCATGTTTCCATGAGGATTGTGTCACTAAAAGTCTAAAGCTGTTTGTAAAAATAGTTGAGTTAGTTTCAACCAGCAGGAATGTCCTAGGCATATTTATTAGCTGTATATTCATGCCCAACTGTTCAAATCTCCATTTAACATAGGAAAATCACTAGAATGATTATAGTATGATTTATGCTAATCTGAAATTGCTGCACTCTAGGTTCTCCCCCACCATATTTTCATGTTATGGGCATTTTTTGGAAATTTTGATCCTACTACTAAACTTACATGCATAGCACCAATAAGTGATCTTTTAATCAAATGGGCATGGAGTGCCATCATACTGAATATATGTTATATGTGTAGTGTTACAAAGAGGTTTCTTACACTGATTCTTTCTACTAACTTAGGTTGAAGCTTTGGTGGCAGATGGATGTCCAAAGGTCTGGGTTGTAACGTCGGATGTACTGGAGCAACAGTTATCACATGGTGAAGTATGTTTTTGCCTCATGATTACCTTGTTCTGTTGGTCTTCTTCCATCAAACATTCATGTACCAGCATGTGGACTTAGATATTGTACCTTTCTTGCTATGTTCTGCTGCATTGCTTAACTGGGAACACTAGAAAATTCGCTGGGTAGCATAGCTATTCCGGAAAACAGATCATTGCCTAAAGAAGTGCAACTGAGAATAATTGATGTATTGACAAAATAACAGGTGTGATCATTTGTAGGAGAGTGTTATCAACCTGAACTAGATGAACTCGGAAGCAGTTGAAGCTTTATGTGTAGACAAGGATATTGCTAGGAGTTTTTCATCAGATATTACTCTTGATGATCTAACGCATGCTCTTGTTGTATGTTTTGTAGGGTGCTCTTATTTGGAGCTCTAAAAGACTGGTTAAAGAGGTTAGTTGTTAGTTGTTACTAATTTGTTTTCATGGCATCCCTTGCTCGAAGAACTATGTTAGACTTGGATATCTTATATCCATTTTGCTGTTGTCACTTCATCCTTATCTTCTACCAAATGTCCTGACATTGCCATGGTAGCTGTGTTTTTGTTCTTAAATCCATGTGAGGTAAATATGATATTAAAAGGTCAAAGTCGGGGCATTTGCATGATTGCATCCGTCCCAGTATAAAGCCAGATATTGTAAATATATGCTACTCCATTCTTTTCTTTTATGCGGATGCAATTATCTAACAGGGGAGTTCCATTTTCCCTGCGCAGATCACCTGACAACAAATTGTCTGTCATATGGTTCTGCAGATAAAAGAATCAGAACTGGAGCTTGACGAAGAGCTGAAGGAAATCAGGTTCAGAGTCTTTCTTATTCAGTTTGAGCATCCAGGCGAAACCATTTAGAAACGGCCGTGTACCATATTCTGTTAAAAACTCAAAATAGCTGCTAATTAGTAGTAACTTGAACCCAATCTTTTTGGGCTTCCTATTTGGCAGGTCAACATCATTGCAAGGAAAGATTTTTCAGCACAAGCTGAAACCTAAAGTAGTGCAAGGTTTAAAAAATCTTCGGAATCAGCTCGAAGAACAAGAGCGGAAAAAGAAGTGACCGCCAAGTGTCGACCGATCGACACGAATCGCATCGAGATGCTGTAACATCGGTTGGCAAGAGAAGGGTGTTGAAGAGAAGAAGTGTATATTTTTGTACAGGGGAGGAGCACATCAACTGACGTTTGATCCATAGGTCAGAGGTGCCGACTGTGCAACAACGATGATGGTCGTGAGAGGGGTGGTGAGTAAGCACGCTGGCGGATGTCATGGGAAGGAAAATCTGCTTATCGTAGGCAAGCAGTTTGTAGAGGGGGAAACCACAAAATGTAGGTTCCTTAGCTGTCTGACAATTTTTTCTCTTTGTTTGTTTGATCATAATCCTACAGTGAAGAGAGCCATGAGCTGTATAGAAATGTAAAGTAGCTGAATTCCTTGCGGGGCTGATGAAAAAGAATATGTGTTTATATTCGAAAATAAATTTTCTATTTTCTGAACAGCTTTAGTGCCTTGTGATTGAAAAAATATATATTTGTATCCATTGATGCGTGTGAGATTAATCTTCGCTGACTGGGTGCGGAAAAGGAGCAGGCATGGACACAATATTTTGGCTGAAGAAGGCTAACATCATAACCCACAAACAAGAAAGGGGCGATGGAATTTATTCTCAGGTCTGTTTGCACTTGACAAAGTTAACACGGAAAGAATACACACTGGATGAGTTCCCACGAAGAACACTGAGCACCGAAACATAAAAACACGGACGATGTTCGGATGATGCCATCAACAAAGATACCATAAGCTAGAGGGAAGAGTTCAGCTGGATCCTCCCTGGCTCCCTGCTTGACTATCTTGTATGTTCAGTAACAGCACTTCACTCCTGCAAGGTTAGTTCATATGAAGAGATTAGCAAGGTTCCAGGTTCAATTTGTCATAAAAATAGAAATCTAAAATAATGTTCTATATCTTCTATTTGTCACAAATGCCCAGGTCTATATGTACGCTTTTCTTTCATCTGTTCTTGACATGATTTGGCATTTCTAAGGTGGGAGTAGAACAGGTGTCACGGGTTTTAGCTCAGATCTGATATGGCGGAATTATGATTTTTTAAGTTAATCAGCAACAGATGTCACAAGATTTTGAAAGGTATTATCTCAGATCATGGAAAGTATCTGCCACTGACAACGCAGAATTTCAGCATAACAATTAAACACACATATTTCTACTAGCGAGTTTCAACTGAACCAGAGCATGACGCAAGCAAAACAAGCTGAGAAGCAATGATTGAGAGTGTACAGAGCTTCAATGCAGCGATGCAACAAAAAGATGGTTCTGCACTATTTTTAGCGCCGAACCTCTATCAGAAAAATTCGGAAGAGGGCTATAGTTCAGCTATTGCACGCCTACAGCTCAACTGAATAACAATGCTATTTCTTCCATTGTCGATTATCCTAGTAAAAACAAGATTAAACTGATCTAGCTAGCTTTGCTAGTGTGTGACGATTGCACAATCAGATGTAAATGCAGCAATCAACAGCAAATGATATGATATAACTCAATCTTTTTTTGTGTACTATTTTTAGCATCGAACCAATATATCAGAAAAAAAACCGGAAGAGGGCTGTAATTCAACCGTTGCGCTCTAATAATAGGTAAACACCATATCAATTTCTTCCATTGTCAATTATTCTAGTCAAAACAAGACAGACCTGGTCTAGCTAGTATGATGGTTGCACAGCAATAAGCAAGATGCAGAGGCAACAATCAACACAGAGCAGCAAATGCTGAATTACAGAGGGCTTCTCTTTCTGTTGGGTTGTGTACTATTTTTAGTGTCGAGCCAATATCGAAAAAAAACGAGAGGGCTGTAATTCAGCTATTGCATTCCTAATAATAGCTCAACACCATATCAATTTCTTCCATTGTCAATTATCCTAGTCAAAACAGGACTAGCCTGGTCCAGCTGGTCTGACGTTAAGCAAGATGCAGAGGAAAAAATGAAAACAGAGCAGCAGATGCTACGAAATGAAATGATATACCTCCTCGTCGTCGTCGTCCTTCTTGAGGCGAGTGGTACCGCCGACTTTGTCGATGGGCAGCTTCATGTTGCCAAAGGGTGTGTCGACATCGATCTTGCCCTTGATGCTGTAGCCAGTGCCCCTGCCCCTGATCATGTCCCAGACGGCAGAGCCCAGGTCCTTGGGCCTGAAGGTGAAGGGGATCTGCATCTTGGTGATCCCCTGCTTCTCGATCCTGGTGGAGTCGGTGAGCTCCGCCTCCACCACGCTGTCGTCGCCGAGCCACATCTCGTACTGCAGCAGGTTGAGGCCCAGGTCGAAGTCGTTCTTGTTCTCCAGGCTCAGGTGGATGGTGGCCGTCGTCTCCTCGAAGGAGAAGTGGTGGAACTTGATCTTGTCCACGTCCACGTCGGGCTTGTACGGGATGGGGATCTCGCCGGACTTGTCCAGCGGGATCTTGATGCGGCCGAAGACGGGGACGTCGACGAGGAAGATGACCCGGAGCAGGTAGGGGATGATGCTCCCGGGCTTGATATCCGCGTAGGTGCTCCGGATGTCGTCGAAGTCGAGCGTGATGGGCACCTTGACCGTCTCCTCGCCGTGCGCGCGGATGGTGCCGGCGTCCGGGATGAGGCCCGCGACGAGCTTCCGGCCGTCGCTGTCGATGAGGTAGTCGATGTCGACGAGCGGGATGGGCACCGGGTTGGGGTTCTTGATGAGCACGTCGACGACGAGGTCGGCGCGGTGGAGGCCGATGTGGGGCACGTGGATCCGGGCCACGTCGGCGCTGGGCTTGCCGAACCCCACCGCCTCCTCGATCTTCTCCCCGATGTCGTGGATGAAGTCCTTGACCTTGTCGATGAACCCGCCGCCGCCCTCCTCCTCCTCTGTCTTCTCCTCCTGCTTCTTCTTCTTGTCGGCGGCGTCGTCCTTGCTGCTCTTGCTGAAGAGGCCGCGGTCGGTGACCGTGTTGGGGTTGTCCGACGACGACGACATGGCTGGCAAGATCGGAGCTTTGCTTCAGATCCCGGCCGAGATGAGATGGAAAGTGGAGATGCGAAGAGGATTCTTTGGGATCAAATCAAACAAGAGCGGATTCGGATGGTGATTGAGCGAGTACCTGGGGAGGGAGGAAGGGGATCCGGACGGACGGAGCGAGTGGAGATCGCGTGCGGAGCGTGTCGCGGTAGTGGGGGCCGGCCGGCAGCTGGAGTGGACGGACGGACGCGTGACGAGTGGAGCGGTAGTGGGGGCGAAGCGAGGAGCACGTGCAGGGACGGGGTTGGGCTGTCCGCCGCTTCCACCTCAGCTCAGCTGGTCGGTCGCCAAGGGAAGGAAAGGAAGGAGTCAAAGCCACCAAGAAAGTGACTGGAATTCGTTTGGACAAGGGGAGGACTCAAATTTGTCTAAAATTTAGAATTAGGTCAGCCCGTATGAGGTGGTCTGGTGTGACCTCGTATGAGGTGGGAAAGGAGACTCGCCGGAGGCGGGATTATGACGTGGACTCTGTCTTCTCATCCTTTGTCCTGTCATCCCCCTCTTGCTGAATAGGCCGCAGTTGATCACTGTGTTTGGGATGTCCAGCACGAACTACATGGCTGCTAGCAAGGTCGGAGCTTTGAGATCTCGACAGAAGGTAATGACGACTTGGTTGCCTACAACCATTTTGGCCTCATTGCAAATGTGGTCCGGTAGAGCCTGACTGAGGTAATACTGGCTATAACCCACCTTTTGCACTTCATTTGCTTGCTAGTACTGCATCATGAGGTTGTTTGATACATGACGTTTGGTTAGTAACAATTAAGGATAGTCGGGAGATAATTCTCTACGTAAATCTAGTAGAAGATAGGCAACAATGTGGTTGGAAGAGAGGATGAAAAGAGAGTCATTGAAACAGGCACTCGGTGAAACCAATGGCACAGACAAAGGCGGCAAAAGGAGTGAACTAGCTAGATGTGTGTCGCTTGTTTTAAAGAACATAGAGATTTATAGAGGGCACATGCACGTTTAGGAAAGATAGAAAGGTTTGAAGAAGATACAAATTCATCGTCTATCACTAAGTAATCATGAAATGTCAGCTTTATTTTACAGCTTTAAAGATACAAATCTTTGTGCTTCTTTTGATGTAGATAGGAATAGTGCATACATGGCTTTGCAGAGTCAATTTTTGCCCTTTTATCGCATCAAAACTTACCACATACTATTATGTGACGCTTTCGCTAACCGCACAATCGACTGGGAAGTGTAGAAAGTTTAGTACCATACTGCTAAAGTAAGAAGAGTGAGACATCCCAGCCTATCTCATAGTCAACACCTTGAATGTTTTGTTTTGTTACAAGCAAGGCCAAAGATTTTGCAGAAAACACCCGGAATCTTTGATTTCGTTACAAATAAGACCAAAATTTTGACAAGTCATGGCAATCCTTGGTAGAAATTTCGGCAGCACAACACGTTGGAGGAAAGAAATGCATGCCCAAGGGCACTACAATTGCTGCACAAAGGTCCATAGTGCAAAAAGGTCCATAGTGTAATTCTAAATTTAAAAGGCAGTATTGAGGGCCTCTCTCATAGAGAAGGGAAACTAAATGGCCTTTCTATAAGAATAGCAGCACACACAAGTGCAAGAAAGAAGGCTCCAGGGACTTGCGCGGAAAATCTCAAAAAAATTGGACCATTTCGCGATTTGTGCGTGTCATCCTTGTGCAGGGGCCATGCTAATCTTCTCTGTATCGTTCCAATTTTATCGGATGTCCGCGAAGGGACGATTCTAGCTGCCGCGCTCAGGCTTATAAATTGGTCTGACTCTCCCCGGCTGGCCGATGTGGGACTAAACGAACGAGCGTTTGTTTTGCCCACGGTGCTGTCCAGCCAAACTCAGATGCCATCGGGCGTGCGCGATGGGCCGCCAGTAGCAGGCTGGATATCTCTTGATGTGGCCCATATTAATGGAAGAGCATAACGGGCCCTCGTGTTTTTTCATTATTAGGGAATAACGAATGATGCTTGGACACTAAAAAAATACTACAATTTTTGACGCACGTGGGGGGAGGGCACATGCATGCTTAGGAAAGGAGGGATCAACAAATCCTTTTGGTTGTTCACAATTTATATATGAAATGTGGATTATGCAAATCGACAAAACCATTTTAAAAAGCAAACTTGTGCGTGAAGGAGATCATACAATCAAGTTGTTGCCACACGTACACATTGCAAAGACCATGGTGCCAAAAGGTTCATGCTAAGCTAGCTTACCGTGTCTTTGGTTTGAGTAGATATATAAAATGGTATGCAATATTCATACTTTTCTACATGAATATTGAGATTTCACGACTTGTGACCTACATAATTCATTGACCACTAGTTATTGTACACTAAAGATAGAAAGGTTTGAAGAAGGGATTCTTTCGGGTGATATCAGAATGCAACACTAGTGTAACGCCCACGATGCGGCTATATCTCCCACGTGTCGAGGCACGACTTAGAGGCATAACCGCATTGTAGGTATTGTCGCAAGAAGGGTCATCTTCACACAATCCCATGTAATGAACAAGAATGGGATAACGAGAGTTGGCTTACAATCGCCACTTCACTCAATACATAAATTAATTCATACATCATCCAAAATTCACACATAGACCGACTACGGTCAAATCCAAATGAAAATAAGATAACCCTAAATGCTAGATCCCCGATCGTCCCAACTGGGCTCCACTACTGATCACCAGGAAACGAAACATAGTAACGACCACGTTCCTCGTCGAACTCCCACTTGAGCTCGGTTGCGTCACCTGCACTGGTATCGTCGGCACCTGCAACTGTTGGTAGAAATCTGTGAGTCACGAGGACTCAGCAATCTCACACCCGCGAGATCAAGACTATTTAAGCTTATAGGAAAAGATGGGGCAATGAGGTGGAGCTGCAGCAAGCACTAAGCATATGGTGGCTAACATACGCAAAAGAGAGCGATAAGAGAAGCAACACAACGGTCGCGAAGCTAGAAATGATCAAGAAGTGATCCTGAAACTACTTACGTTCATGCATAAATCAAACCGTGTTCACTTCCCGGACTCCGCTGAAAAGAGACCATCACGGCTACACACACGGTTGATGTATTTTAATTAAGTCAAGTGACAAGTTCTCTACAACCGGACATTAACAAATTCCCATCTGCCTCATAACCGCGGGCACGGCTTTCAAAAGATAATACCCTGCAGGGGTGTCCCCACTTAGCCCATTATAAGCTCTCACGGTCAACGAAGGATAAACCTTCTCCTAGGAAGACCCGATCAGTCTCGGAATCCCGGTTTACAAGACATTTCGACAATGGTAAAACAAGACCAGCAAAGCTGCCCCAATGTGCCGACAAATCCCGATAGGAGCTGCACATATCTCGTTCTCAGGGCACACCGGATGAGCCAGACGTCGGGTTGGCATAGACCCTGGTTGCCCAGGGGGCGCCGGACATCGCTCGGTTTGGGCCAGCACTCGAAGGAGCACTGGTCCGGGGGTTTAAATAAAGATGACCCTCGGGCTCGCGAAAACCCAAGGGAAAAAGGCTTAGGTAGGAAAATGTAAAACCAAGGTTGGGCCTTGCTGGAGGAGTTTTATTCAAGGCGAACTGTCAAGGGGGTCCCATAAATCACCCAACCGCATAAGGAACGCAAAATCAAGGAACATAACACCGGTATGACGAAAACTAGGGCGGCAAGAGTGGAACAAAACACCAGGCATAAGGCCGAGCCTTCCACCCTTTACCAAATATATAGATGCATTAATTAAATAAGAGATATTGTGATATTCCAAAATATCCATGTTCCAACATGGAACCAACTTCAACTTCACCTGCAACTAGCAACGCTATAAGAAGGGCTGAGCAAAGGCGGTAACTTAGCCAAACAACGGTTTGCTAGAAAAGGATGGTTAGAGGCTTGACATGGCAATATGGGAGGCATGATATAGCAAGTGGTAGGTAGCGCAGCATAGCAATAGAACGAACAACTAGCAACACAAAGATAGAAGTGATTTCGAGGGTATGGTCATCTTGCCTGCAAGGTTCTCAGAGTTGTCGAAAGCTTGATCCTCGTAAGCGTACTCAACAGGTTCCTCGTTCACGAACTCGTCTCCCGGCTCTACCCACAGCAAGAACACAAGCAATGGAACCACAATCAATCACGGGAAATGCACAAGCAACATGATGCAATACATGCATGATATGCGAGATGTGAAATGCGATGCATATGCGTGCTCCGGAAGAAAAAGGATGAACAAGGCACCAACTTGGCAAAACAAGTATGCCACTAGAAAGATGAGATGATTTCGGTTCAAATCGATATAAAGATCACCGGAAACGGATGCACGGTTTGCAAATGGCAAGCAAAACAAGAATGACACAATTCTGCGATTAACAGCATGATAGCACATAGAATACATCAAGTAACTATGCTACAGGACCCCAACATAGCAATAAAGCATATGGCAGTGATCTACAAGAGATGCTTGACAAAAGATGAACACTGAGCTACAGCTAAATCACACAATAACAGGTTCAAACAAGCATGGCAAAAGTGCAAAAGATATCAGCTTCACGGTGAAAATACTGAACATGGCTGAAACAGCATCAGGTAGCAATGTTCAGGGCAAGCAATCAACATGCTACAGGAACTTATCATAGCAAAACAAGGCATGGCATGAATCTACTAAATGCATAGAACAAAAGACCTTACAGAAGATATGATGGCACCCATGTAAACATAGCAAGTTTCGTTAACAGGTTTCAGACTTGGCAGAAAACAGAGCATGGCATTAACAGAAATATGAAGGCATCTTTGTGAGCTTGATTCACTCATCAAAAAGCAATTCATGACAGAACAAGCATATCTACAGCAAGATGGCATGTTTATGAAGCTAACCATGGCAAGAGCAAGTTCATAGCATGTATGGATCAACTACAACAACCTTGGCAAAATTGAATATCATGTTAACATTCTGCCAGGAACATTTTATAGCAAAAGTAGAGCAAGATTGAGACATGCTAGGGCACTCCATAATTCCAAACAGGGGCATGGATGGATAGAGCACAACTATATCTACAAAACATCCTTACTGAACATACTCAAAAGAAGTATGGATCTCACTGTAGACACATGGATACATGGCATCAAAATAACAGCAGTAAAAGACAGCAAAATCCTGTCCCTGAAAACAGAAACATCACGAAGCCTAGTTTGCATGCTTGTGCTAGTCACCAAATAGATCACAAAAATACATGGCATACACCTCTGTAAAGATGGCATGGCATAGATCAAAACACATGTAGAGCTCATGCCCAAAAGATGCACACATCAAATGCAACAAAAATAACAAAACATCAAGTTCTGATAAGTAACAGCAGTAAACAACATATAGCACCCTTGCATCAGAGATTTGGGCATCAAGATGAACTCAAACAAGCAGGTCACAATGGAACAAAATGAGGAGCATCTCCTGATGAATATTTCGATATATCATGCGCGTAAAAAGGAGCAGTATGCAATGTGATATTCCATGATGAACAGAGCAACATAAAGTGATATATTCAGGACTTAGCAGAAAACAGAGGAGGAAATCGACCTCGATCTAGGGTTTGACCGCGCACGGATTTCGAGGCGGTGGCGGATCTCGCCGGATCCCCGCCGGAGAAGTGGCCGGAGTCGGACGGAGAGGGAGGAGGCCAGGGAAGGCGCGCGGGGTGGCGATGGCCGGC
>NC_057808.1:549673976-549681476 GCF_018294505.1 Triticum aestivum
GGGGCGCGGGATCTGGGCCGGGAGGGCCTCCCGCGGGCCCTGCGGGCTGCGGCGGCGGGGCAGCAAAGTGTCGTGGCTCGCCACGTGTCGGCTCCTGACTTGTGCGGGCTGCGGCGGCGGGTTCGGCCGGCGCGGGACGGACGCGTCCGGCGGCGGAGAGGGAGCGAGCTAGGGTTTCGGGACCCGGATTTGGAGGAGGGTGCACATATTTATAGGTAGAGGGAGCTAGGAGACTCTAAATGGAGTGCGGTTTTCGCCCACACGATCGTGATCGAACGACCGAGAGCATGGAGGGGACTTAGATGGGTTACTGGGCTGTTTGGAGGGGTGTTTGGCTGCAACACACAAAAGGCCTTTGCGGTTACCCGGTTAACCGTTGGAGCATCAAACGACCTCCAAATGGAACGAAACTTGACAGGTGGTCTACCGGTGGTGTACCAAGGCCACTTGGCAAAACTCGGTCCATTCCGAGAACGTTTAACACCCGCTCACGAAAAGAGACAAGAGGGGTGCGCCGGTGCATGTGGGAGTGTCAGAATGCAAAACAGACAACGGAGAAAATTCTCGGATGCATGAGACGAACACGTATGCAAATGAGATGCACATGATGACATGATATGAGATGCATGACATGAACAAAAAGCAAAACGAAAGACAAAACCTGACCACGAAGGGAATATCATAACACATAGCTGAAAATGGCAAGAGTTGGAGTCACAAATATGGAAAGTTACATCCGGGGTGTTACAACAAGTGTCCGAGAGAGTTTTCTCACAGGTCTTAGATGAATTTGTTAGGTGGTAAGATAATCAAATTAGACTAAAGAAACATGTTTTTTGCATTATGACCGAATCATAGTTATGGTTAAGAACAAAGACATTTTTTTGAAGGAATACACTACATCTAGGAGGACTGAAACGGAAGACTAACCCAGGAACGTGTAATAATAGACTAAAAAGGCTAAAAAGTTACTATAGAAAGGTTGTATCTGCAATAACAAAGAAGAGAAAGCGCGTGGGTCTAAATTTAAAAAGGCAGTATTGAGAACCTCTCTGATAGAGAAGGGAAACTAAAGGGCCTTTTTGTAAGAATAGCATCACACGCAAGTGCAAGAAAGAAGGCTCCAGGGACTTGCGTAGAAAATCTCAAAAAATTGGACGATTTCTCGATTTGTGCGTGTCATCCTTGCGCAGGGGCCATGCTAATCTTCTATGTTTCGTTCCAATTTTATCGAATGTCCTTGAAGGGACGATGCTTGGTGCCGCGCTGTACCTTATAAACCAGTGCGACTCTCCCTACTGGCCGATGTGGGACTAAACGAACGAGCGTTTATTTTGCCCACTGCGCTGTCCAGCCAAACCTAGACGCCATCGGGCGCGCGGTAGGCTGCCAGTAGCAAGCTAGATGTCTCTTGATGTGGCCCAAATTAATGGAAGAGCATAACGGGTCGTCATGTTTTTTTATTAGGGAATAACGAACGATGGTTGGACACTAAAAAATACTATAGTTGTTGCCGCACGTGGGGGGAGGGCACATGCATGTTTAGGAACGGAGGGATCAACAAATCTTTTGGGTTCTTCACAATTTATGAAAGGTGGATTATGCAAATCGACAAACCTTTTTAAAAAGCAGACTTGTGCGTGAAGGAGATTAGATGATCAAGTTGTTGCCACACGTACACATTGCAAAGTCCATAGTGCAAAAAGGTTGATGCTAAACTAGCTTACTGTGTCTTTGGTTTGACTAGATATATAAAATGGTATGCAACATATATAATTTTCTACATGAAGATTGAGATTTGACCAGTTGTGACTGTCGGTGTCAAAACCGGCGGATCTCGGGTAGGGGGTCCCGAACTGTGCGTCTAAGGCGGATGGTAACAAGAGGCGGGGGACACAATGTTTACCCAGGTTCGGGCCCTCTCGATGGAGGTAATACCCTACTTCTTGCTTGATTGATCTTGATGATATGAGTATTACAAGAGTTGATCTACCACGAGATCGTAGAAGCTAAACCCTAGAAGCTAGCCTATGGTATGATTGTTGTTGTCCTACGGACTTAACCCTCCAGTTTATATAGGCACCGGAGGGGGCTAGGGTTACACAAAGTCGGTTACAAGGGTGGAGATCTACATATCCGTATTGCCAAGCTTGCCTTCCACGCCAAGGAGAGTCCCATCCGGACACGGGTCGAAGTCTTCAATCTTGTATCTTCATAGTCCAACAGTTCGGCCAAAGGATATAGTCCGGCTGTCCGAGGACCCCCTAATCCAGGACTCCCTCAGTAGCCCCTGAACCAGGCTTCAATGACGATGAGTCTGGCGCGCAGATTATCTTCGGCATTGCAAGGCGGGTTCCTCCTCCGAATACTCCATAGAAGATTTTGAACACAAGGATAGTGTCCGGCTCTGCAAAACAAATTCCACATACCACCGTAGAGAGAATAATATTTCCACAAATCCAATCTGCCGACAGCTTTTCATAATGTGACATACTGTCGTGGTCTGGTCACGACGAACCGTTTTTCCGAGCCTGCCACTGCGTGTTGCGAGGCGGTTTTTATTGGCACGTCCTGTCGAAGCAGAGATCTTGTCCCTTTTTTCATGGGATTCTCATCAATACGGGTATGGGTAACCCAATCGTGCCTGTTGGTATGACTCCTCGATTTAGGTAAGTCCCAAACGGCCACGCGGAGGACGCTTGATATTCATCCTCTTTATAAAGAGGCCTAGGCCTGTCCCCTTCTTCTCGCGCTCAATCGAATCCTTCCCCCACCTCGAGTTCCAACACCCAAGGCTCAGGCTAGGCGCTTCGGACCTACAATCATGTCCGGATCCAACCTTCAAGATCGGTGGGTGCCCTCCTCCGTCACAGAGGAGGACATCAAGAAGCTAAGAGAAGCTAGGTATTTGACCGGCGAAATCTCGCACAGGCTGCCTGCTCGAGGGCAGGCCATTCCCACTCCCGAACCTGGCGAGAGTGTCGTATTCGTCTCCCACTTCCTCCGAGGGCTAGGTTTCAGTCTAGATCCCTTTGTCAGAGGGCTCATGTTCTACGACAGGCTCGATTTCCATGATCTGGTTCCGGATTCCATCCTTCACATCTCGTCGTTCATCGTCGTGTGTGAAGCCTTCCTCCGCATTACCCCACATTTCGGCTTATGGCTCAAGACCTTCAATGTGAAGCCAAAGATGATTGAGGGGCGACACACAGAGTGCGGAGGTGCCGTAATAAGCAAAGGCGCCGGTGTTCCATGGCCAAAGGGTTCCTTCCCGGAGGTGTCCAGTTTATGGCAACGGGAGTGGTTTTATATCACAGCTCCCCGGGGTACTAAGTGGGTAGCTGCCCTGCCTTCCGCTCGCCCCCCGCCACAACTGGCGTAATGGTCAACAAGGGGCTGGACTGGGGGCCAGTAAATGATGTGCCGACATTGCAGAGTCGCATCCGAGATCTCCACGAGAGAGATGTCAACCTTGTTAAGGTAATGCAAGTTATGCTAGTTCGTCGAGCCCTGCCTTGCAAACGTCGACCTCTCCGTATGTGGGAGTTCAACCCGGAAGGACCGCGAACTATTCAGCACTTCTTCGGCATGACGCTCGAAGAGATGTATAGATCGTTCTTCGGATCACAAATAGAGTGTCCGGACACCTCCGAGGATGCGGGTCTGAATGCAATCGTCCAGACACTCAAGTAAGTAATTCCGTGGCCGAACACGCTGTCTTTTAATTTATCACAACATCATTCTGAAAAGCCGCCTTTTGACCAGGACTGGATAAAAAAGGTGAAAATGATCAGGTGTCCGGCCCCCCTTCCCGAGGGCTCACCGGATCCTGTACTAGCCAGGATGCTTGAGCTTGCGCCTTATCAAGCGCCATCAGGGGAAGGTAAAGGGTGGAACAAAGAAGCCGAGAGCGAGCCTCACTCACTATTCATCCAAACCGGGGGAATTAGTGCCTCCGCGAAGGAGGATAACCGGGGGGAAGAATCTAAAATTCCCTCTCCCCAGGGAAGGAAGAGGACCGCCTCTGAAGACTTGGAAGTAATGGTCTCCAAGCGAGTGAAGAATCCTTTGTCGGAGGGTCCTACCCCGGAGGGCATCCTTACCGCACAGTACCCGTAAGGGGACCAGCCCTCTACCGAGCTGTAAGTAAACAAAAGTACTTTATATTAAATATATCCTGCTTCGTTTCCGAGAATGATAACCGAGGTGTGCGTCTTGTAGTTCGGATCGTAGCCCTTCTCGACAGAGTTCGTCTTCGGGGGATCTTCTTCCGGAGATGATGGAGAGCGAAACACCTCCCCGTGCCTCCCCGCCTCGTGAGGCGGGCGACCCTGAGGTGTCATCACGGAGGATTTCTCCTGATCCGCCAAGGCCAGAAGGTAAACCTTCAGCCAACCGAAGTCCAGGGTATTCGGCTCCTAAGGAGAGCCACAGAAAGTGTCCGGAACCGTCCGGTGTGCGATCGAACGCACTGATAAATCTTCTGGAGCAAGCGGCTGTCTCGGAAATGCCTCGTGTGCTAATGGGCACGGTGGTTGAGAGGATTTCATCCGCCAAAAGCAGGTTGCATGAAGCTTTTATGAGTCTGCTGAAAGGCTTTGAGGTACGTGAAGTAATATATATATTTTGGACGATACCACACATGCTAGGTGTGGCCTCTGCAGATAGTAGCCCCTGAGACTCTCGTTGCTGTCGAAAAAGACGACAAATAGAGGATCATAGTCCCAGGTAATAACCGTGCTGCTTTCATGTGCAGGTGGCTGCGGGTCCGGGAGCTGGCCGGACTGGTGAGTTTGCCGAACTGAAGCGGCAACTTGATGCGGCAGATGCCGACATCGTGCTTGTAAACAAGCAGCTTGACGAGGCACAAGGTATGTATTCTCCTAGGATCAATACATATTAAGAGGAGCATGATGCTAGTATCCGTAATATGCTGTGACTGCAGATGGAGCTGTCGCCATGGAGACCCTTCGGGCAGAACTTGCCCGAGCCAAGGAACAAGCCAGGAAGAGTGATGCGGCCGCCCTAAAGGCGGTCAAAGAGCTAAGAGCTGAACAGGCTGCCCATTGCTAGAGCAAAGAGAAAATAGCCAAGATGGCTATTGAGCTGAAAGATGCCGCCGGCCGGTATGAGCTTCTTGAAAAGGAAAGCCAAGCGAAGGCGGCGGAACTGAAGGAGGCCATGGAAGCGGCCAAGGAAACCCGCTCGCAAATCAGAGCGGTGAAGGAGGAACTCCGTCAAGCCGGAGATATTGCGGCTGGGAAGCCCTTTTTTTTGCGGACGAGGTTTGGAGACCCGAAGTATGCCCCTCTGGATAAATTATGGAGTTCTGCAGACGCGTACTTGGATTTAGCAGCGAGTGCTGCTGATGCGACCAAGTTTTTCAAAGATCAGAAGGATCATGTAGTGGAAAGGTTGTTCTGGTCACAGTTCCGCACTCCAACGCGTCCGCTGCTGTTAAGTGAACAAATGGCCAAGTGGGCCGAGCTCCATAGGTTGTCCGGACTTGCTATGAGGTCCGTCGTGGATCACTTTGGTCGGAGGGACCGAGGCCGAATAGTTATTTTGGCCTAGTGCAACAATTCCTTGGTGTTGTGCCGCATATCGACGCTGTGAAGATGTCGGTGTGCATAGAGGGTGCGCGGATGGCTCTTGCCCGTGTCAAGACATACTGGGCAGAGATGGAAGCCACCACTATTGCATCCCAGAGTTCGGCGGTAGGACATACTGGGCAGACATAGAGAGCGTGTCTGTTTTTGTGTGAGAGACTTGTAGGACGGGGTAGAAAGACGAACTTAACCCTGACGGAGGGAGAGAAATACATGAAGTGCGCGTGTGTGATTCCGATGCCCACAGGGAAATGAGATATGTATGCGTGTGAGAGAGATTGCACAATTCATTCACGTATCACTATCTAGCGATCGTGGACGTGCACCGCTTGAACATAAGTCAATATCTACTTCGTATCGTGGCCAATGGTACAATATCGATTCAACACTATAAAGATTGGACACTCACATATCACATTTTTTCTATTTAAATAAACCTTTTCAGTTGTGCATGCCAAAGTTACAGTGATGTTTCTTCAAACAACCAATGTAGCTATCATGTATAAGCACCATTGTTACTCTTGCATTCAAATTCATTAGTCTTGGATGATTTAAGTTTCTATTTTGAAGTAATATATGTAATATTCATATATGAATTCAACGGGTACGCAATTTATGAAATGGAGGCTATGTAATCATATGAGGTAACACTTTTAAGTAGCTGACTACAATATCCATTTCTTTTTGTGCGCCTCTACACTAACACGTCAATGCATTATGTTTAAAGTAAATAACCAATGGCACTAAATTATCTATTTACACGAGAAATACATAGGCTGAGCGTTTGATCCCTTTTTTTGTGAACGCGCCACTACACCCGTACGATTGGCCGCGCCCGTGTGAACGTCCAAGTTATCGGCGCATCATCCCGAGTTATTGTGTTTTTTTCTGGGGTGGACTTCACACCAGTTATTAACTGCTGACGCGTGCCCCGTGTACACAGTCTAGCATGACCTTCCCGCTAGCACGGTCCAAAATTAGTTGAAACTGGATATGAACGATCCCGCGGGCGGCAAAATCTCCCGCCTCCTTCTAAAATTTCTGCCACCTTAGTCTTTAGCATGCGAAATCCCCCTTTTGTCCTTGGTGCACGGAGACCAACAGTTACAATACCGCCCTCATCTACATGATAGGTCGGGGCTGCTTCGGTAACTTCCGGTTCCCCCACTACACGGCACCCCCATTTCCTCTCCCCCTCCCGCAAAAACGACTAACTCCACAGCACCGGAGCATCTTACATCACGCCGTCCGTACTTCATCGCCCTTTCTCCCCTCCCCTCTTGAAACCCTAGACTGCTCATCCACCGGCGTACCATAGCCCATTCACTGCCAGCGGCGTCCACCTCGCCGGATCTGCTTATGCGGCCGCATCTACCCCTCCCACCTCCCCTAGAAACAAGTAGACTGCTCATCCACCACTGTACCACAGCCCATTCAGTGTCGGCCTTGTCCACGGCGCCGGATCTGCTTCGCCGGTACTCTCGTCAACCGTCGCGCATCTGCAGCGGCTCATTCGTACTCCCCACCGGAGACGCTTCGTCCACACCCCCCGGAGCCGCCCCACCGACGCCCCCGTCGACGGCCTCTGATCCTCTTCGCCGACACCTTCCTCAACCCTACCGGAGCCGCTTCGCCGACACCTTCCTCAACCCTACCGGAGCCGCTTCGCCGACACCACCGTCAACCCTACCGGAGTAGCTTTGCCTATACCATTCTCAACCCTACCGGGGCCGCTTTGCCAACTCACAAGTCCACGGCCTCAGATCCGCTTCCTCGCACCCTCATCCAACCTACCGGAGCAGCTTCTGACGCCCTGTCCACGGCCGCAGATCCGCATCGTCGACACCACCCTTAACCCAACCACCGGAGCAGCTTCCGACGCCCCGTCCAC
>NC_057808.1:549681730-549729183 GCF_018294505.1 Triticum aestivum
CGCATCGTCGACACCATCCTTAACCCAACCACGGGAGCAGCTTCTGACGCCCCGTCCACGGCCGCAGATCCGCGTCGCCGACACCATCCTTAACCCAACCACCGGAGCAGCTTCACCTACGCCCTCGTCCACGACCATAGATCCGCTTCGCCCACACCGCAGTCCACTCTACCGGAGCCGCTCCACAAACACCCTACTCGACGGTTCTAGATCTCCTTACCGGACCCCGACAGCCAGCGCAGTGTCATCACCCTCGACGTTTCTAACCTGATTCCCACCGTCTGGAGAGATGCCAAGCACCCGCCACGGCCTAGGTACTTTTCACCTTTAAACCCGTCCAACATCACCTGCCCGATGTACTTCAAATATACTAACCGGTTGCTGTTACCTGTTATGCAGCTGGCAAAAACTACAAGGACGATGTTTCTTCTGGATCTAACAGCTTGGCCAACCAAGATCCTGGACTGAGGCATTGCTATGATCTTGTAAGCACGTCTCTCTCTCTTGTATTGTTCTGTGCCTGCCAGCGTGCTTTGCTAGGATTTTCGACCAGTAATCCCTTTGTGCAGACAATGATTTCTACTACTGGCTGCTAAATTAGATATGTAGATGTCATACATGATACTACCTTGTACCTCCGTTCCTAAATATAAGTCTTTCTAGAGATTCCACTATAGGCTACATACGGAGCAAAATGAATGAATCTACACTCAAAAATGCATCTATATACATCTGTATGTGGTCCATACCGGAATCTCTACAAAGACATATATTTAGGAACAGGGGCAGTACATTACACAAAATCGTAGGTGGCATGTAGGAATTCCAGTGCACTACATTAGGCTCCCTTAGAGTGCCTGCTAGTCCAGCATACAGAGTCATGGCTAGTTTATGGTACGCACACAATCGTTAATTGGTGGTTTAAATATGCGCAAGGGATATGCAATGTAGTATCATGTAGAGATGTCCGAAATTAGCCATGTCAACTTGCAGATAGGGTTACACAATGAAAAAGTACAAGATGTATGTGGCAATTTCATGGAACATCGCAAAAAAGGAGAGGCAGCGGTGAGCCTATACAGTGTGCTATGGTACGTCACTCCTCCATTGCAATGATCGTGACATGTTATTTGTATGCCAGTTCTATTAGCCAAGTTTCTTAGGGACAGTTATTACGAGTTATCCTAAGAAAATAAGCACCTGTGAATATAAGCTCCATGTAATAAGCCAACCAGTTCTTTTCATTGCGTTTTCAGCTTATCTTTGGTATGATCAGTGGAAAGTCTAGATTGCATTATATTTTTTTCATTTTGCTGCCCATATGGAAATTAATTTGACTTGCAAACATCACAAATTGAACTCAGTGCAGTAATTAATATGATAGGAAAACAGACCATCACTATTTGCTCAAAATGCAAATACAAAGATACCATCTACTTGGCACAATCTACTTTGGTCAATGTTTTCCATAGAGATCCCATTGCCTAATTTAAACGAAGAATGCATGACCCACATTTAAATGAAGAACAATTATTTATTGAAATTCGATGGTCCAAGTGGCTGGTTATTATCGTATAGCAGCACCACCCGAAAGCATCATATAGCAGCAGCAGCAGCTCATAGCAACTCATCATACAGCAGCAGCAGTCTGCAATTCATCATATACCAGCAGCAGCTCAAGCAATTCATCATATAGCAGCAGCAAGAGCAGCTCATAGCAATTCATCATATAGCAGCATCAGGAGCAGCTCATAGCAATTCATCATATAGCAGCAGCAGGAGCAGCTTGTAGCAACTCATCATATAGCAGCAGCTCATAGCAATTCATCATATAGCAGCAGCAACAGCTCATAGCAACTCATCATATAGCAGCAGCAACAGCTCATAGCAATTCATCATATAGCAGCAGCAGGAGCAGCTCATAGCAATGCATCATATAACAGCAGTAGAAGAAGCTCATAGCAATTCATCGTATAGTGGATCAGAATGAAAATTTGGCAAAAAATCAGAGGAGATCCTCACCTTGTTGGATGAGCTCATCCTTCAACAGCACCTCAAGGCCATGGCCTAGGAGGAGGGGAGGGGGAATAAGGTGCCTTCTGCCGCAATGTGGCATCAGCCGTAGTTGTGCAGCGCCCGCCGGAGTAGTGTGTTGGACGAACCACAATGGAGCAGCTGCTGGAGACCATGAGAATGAGGGGCGGCGCCAGAGGGAGGAGTAGCCAGGGAGATTTGCCCCTACCCGCCGGCCATGTAGCCTAGCTGGACATAGCATCGTCGAGGACCAGGCCAGATGGGACCAGTGGCGACGGCTCGCTGGAGGAACCCTAGTGCTGTAGGCAGGGGATCGAGGTAGAGGGAAAGGGGAGAGGAGACGCAAGTGGGCAGGGCAATGAATGCTTGCGTGTTTGTTTTTACTTGAGGGTCAGGTGTGACACGGGCGTCAGCAGTTGCATTTTGAGTGTAATATAGGCAGACAACAGAGTCATTTCACTATTCCCCTTCCCTTCAATTTTTAGTGAGGTTCTACCCGAAACACCCCCCTCCAAAGCGAAATTAGTTAAGCCCAAGCCCATAACTCAAAAATGACTTCTTTACATCTTTTATGGCTTATTTTGACAATATGCCCTGAAAAGGCGGAATCGAACTGGCCCTTAACCTGCAATTCAATTGTGCGTGCAATGATGAATCACTCCTGCCTGCTATCTGTACATTTAGGCATCATCATACATGGCATAACCTAATACATGTGCATTCCATTGTAGAATCTGGAATATGCAATGTTTATGTTAGTTCATACATTGCACATGATGTTTAAATGCCCCTTAAATCTGGTCAGTCAAGTGATGGTCTTTAAGCCTCCTTCTTTGCTTCCTTTCTTGATATGTAAGATTTGCTCACACACCTGTTCAATTGCTTGTTTGCATCAGCCAACTATACTAGGACTGTTTGCTTTGATTACTTGCTGTTCTTGACCTAACACTCTAACAGAGCTTGTCAACGATTTAAACACTAAGGGCTGCTGTAGTGGGGCCTTGTCTAACTCATAGGTGACATAAAGGTTTGGCTGTACACTACAGTAGGCTCTCCAAGAGTACCTGGAGATCTAGTTCGAAGGTATGCCTAGTTTTTACATAGTGCAGACATAGTAAATGCTCATTTCGTTGTGTGCAAGTGCAAGAGATGCAGCATGTTTTATTATGTGGTGTTGTTTTGTTATAATCTCATCCTTTTGTGTTCACAGACTGGAAAGTATGCATATTTATCTTCCAAGGAGACGAGTAACTAGTTTGTGTCACCTTGCAGAGGGGGTGCAATGAAGATAAGATTGAGGATTTCCAAGTACAAGATGTTAGGAAGGAGCCTTGCAAGAGAAGTCGGAGCTGCGCTGAGCCTCTTCAACCTGCTAAGGTAAGTCACTGTATGCAACTCAACAATTCAATTCCTTTTTTGTTTCAGGCATAGTTAATTTTCTCTTTTCAATTGTTTTATTTGTCCTCAGTTAATGAGATGCCCAAATAATCATGCCTGATGTTCGGTACTTGTATCACTATTAGTAGACATAATTAAAGGCCTTACCATTTAATTACCCTGCCGAAGTGTGCCTGAAGCTTTGAAGTCTATTAACCAACTATTATTGCATGAGGCTCACAATCTAGTTTATACTACGCTAATGATTGCATAGTTTTGCCTGCTGTAGTATGTTTGTATGAAACCCTCTGCTGTTCATTATGCTCCCTAAGACTTTAATTGAGGCACAGAATGGCCAACTGCTTGCTTACTTATACGCAACATGCTGTCTAAATTTGTAACTTGTCTCTGTTTTCGATTGGGCCCCAACATCATGCTCCTTTGGTGAGCTAAGAGGGATTTCTGTATGCAGGCTGCACAGACTCTCTTTTTTATAATTTTTAAAATATCACCTGCTTATGCTTCATGACGTGTAACATTTTTTTTTGAAAGTGACGTGTAACATTATTGTTAGTCCTGTTTTGCCATGTAGTACAAAATAGTGTCTTGTTCGCTTCACTGTTGTAACTATATTTTTGCCCTAGTGATGTGTACTTACAGAAACATTTCAGGATGAAGTGACATCAACACAAAGATCTGCGAGCAGTGCGGCATGGCCGTTACCGAATGATTATGGATTGGAATTGGAATGTGCTGATGTTCTCGAGCATCAACTAGAGGTGGCAAGACAACGTGTACATGATTGTCAACGTATAATCAACAAGTTGAGACTGGACATGCAGGTATTAGATGCAGGAGTCAAAAAAATGAAACAAGACACTGAGGTAACCATGAAGGAATTGGAGATTTTGCAGATTGAAATTTGTGCTATCTGAATCCGGCCAATCCTATTTTCTGAAGAGATTATAGTTCAAATGGAGTTAAGTTGATGCGCGTCCATGATGTATGAGCTGTATTTGCCCAGTGTATGTAATTTGCTGTTTGTGTATGCTTTATTATCACCTGTGCCGAACCATAATGCCCAGTGGGTATAATCGGCTGTAATTTCTTTATTGTATAGTGTAGTATTATTCTACCTTTCTATGCCTTGATCTCTTTGTTGTATAGTATTGAGTAGGATAATTCTTTGAATATGCTATATCGTTCAAACGGGGGCCAACTCGCCCGACCATGGCCCTTCACGGGCCGTCGGATCCATGGGCCTTCCACGTCTCGTAGGATCCATGGGCCTTGTACGTCTTGTAGGATCCATGGGCCTTCTACGTCTCGTAGGATCCATGGGCCTTGTACGTCTCGTAGGATCCATGGGCCTTCTACGTCTCATAGGATCCATGGGCCTTCTACGTCTCGTAGGATCCATGGGCCGCCGACTCATTTATGGGTCTTGTACGGGCCTTTAATGGGCCGTAGACGGGCCTTTAATGGAAATCGTACGTTTTATGGGCTGACCATAATGGGCCGTTAATAGGCCGTATTTGGTGATGCTATGAAAATGGCCCAACAGACTAACGGTCCACAAACGGGCCGACTGTAACGACGGGCTGAATTTGGCCCACAAGCAGAAAATGACAGTAACGGGCCGTAAGTAACCGAATGCTGCAAATGAGCCCAAGAATAAATGGGCCCTCAGAAGGCCGAAAGTTAACTTGGGCTGGAAACGGCCCAACGGAATAATGGGCCGTTAATGGGTATAAAGTGATACACTGTTCATTACGGGCCAGTTGCACCACGGGCCGTTAATGGGTGTAAAGTAATACACTGTTCATTACGGGCCAGTTTCAGCACGGGCCGCTAATGGGCCAAGAGTTACAAAGGGCCTCATATGGGCCGAAAGACGTCATGGGCTATACATGGGCCAGAAGTGAAAACGGGCTGGAATCATATCGGATGGCCCAGATGACGCTACTGGGCCTAATTCGGATAGGGCGTAACGGGCCTTGGGTTAGCGGGCTGTAAATGGGCTATATGCGAACAGGCCGTTAACAGGCTTTCCATGGGCCGGCCCGCCAGCTTTTGACCAAGTCAAACGGGCCGGCCTTTTCACAGGAATGGGCCACTGTTGGGCCGTGCCACGTGTCGACGTATCATAGGCGCCTTCTGTCCAGTGAGTGGATGACATCTGTCCCAACGATGAGCCGACACGTGTTTCCTCTAGCCAATGATGATTTTACACGTGGAAAATCCCCATTGGTCAGGGCTGTTAACGGGTTATCGGATCCAAAACCCGACCCGATAGCTTAATGGCGTTCCGTTACGGTGGATGCGACGTGTCGGTCACCCTTGACGAAAGCACTTCTGTGACGCGCGATTTATCGTCATGGAAGTGGACACTTCCGTGATGATAATTTTGGTAATGTCATGGAACACTTCTACGACAGCACATGTATGCCTATCTTGATTCTGTCATAAATTTTTCATGGATGTACATGCATGACAAAAAATGCGACCTACTGTGACAAACACGTATCATCACGGAAGTGTATTTTTTTGTAGTGCTAGAAGCTAGCCTATGGTATGATTGTTGTTGTCCTACGGACTAAACCCTTTGGTTTATATAGGCACCGGAGGGGGCTAGGGTTACACAGAGTCGGTTACAAGGGAGGAGATCTACATATCCGTATTGCCAAGCTTGCCTTCCACGCCAAGGAGAGTCCCATCCGGACACGGGTCGAAGTCTTCAATCTTGTATCTTCATAGTCCAACAGTCCGGCCAAAGGATATAGTCCGGCTGTCCGAGGACCCCCTAATCCAGGACTCCCTCAGTGACCTACGTAATTCATCGACCACTAGTTATTGTACACTAAAGATATAAAGGTTTGAAGAAGGGACTCTTTCGGGTGATACCAGAATCCAACACTAGTGTCCGGGAGTGTTTTCTCAGAAGCCTCAGATGAGTTTGTTAGGAGGTAACATAATCAAGTTAGATTAATGAAGCATGTTTTTTGCATTATGACCAAATCAAAGTTAAGGTTACAGAACAAAGACAATAAATAATTGAAGGAATACACTACATGTAGGAGGACTAAAATGGAAGACTAATCCAGAAACGTGTAATAATAGAATTAAAAGGCTAAAAAGTTACTACAGAAAGGTTGTATCTGCAATAACAAAGAAGAGAAAGCGTGTGGATCTAAATTTAAAAAGGCAGTAATGAGGACCTCTCTGATAGAGAAGGGAAACAAAAGGGCCTTTCCGTAAGAATAGCAGCACAAACAAGTGCAAGAAAGAATGCTCCAGGGACATGCACGGAAAATCTCAAAAAAATTGGACCATTTCTTGATTTGTGCGTGTCATCCTTGCGTAGGGGCCATGCTAATCTTCTCTGTATCGTTCCAATTTTATCGGATATCCCCGAAGGGACGACGCTAGCTGCTGCACTCTGCCTTATAAACAAGTTCGACTCTCCCCGGCTGGCCGATGTGGGACTAAACAAACGAGCGTTTGTTTTGCCCACAACGCTGTCCAGCCAAACCTAGACGCCATCGTGCGGGCGGTGGGCTGCCAGTTGCAAGCCGGATCTCTCTTGATGTCGCCCAAATTAATGGAAGAGCATGATAACCCACAAGTATAGGGGATCAATTGTAGCCTCATTCGATAAGTAAGAGTGTCGAACCCAACGAGGAGCTAAAGGTAGAACAAATATTCCCTCAAGTTCTATCGACCACCGATACAACTCTACGCACGCTTAACGTTCGCTTTACCTAGAACAAGTATGAAACTAGAAGTACTTTGTAGGTGTTGTTGGATAGGTTTGCAAGAATATAAAGAGCACGTAAATAAAAACTAGGGGCTGTTTAGATAAAGACACAATAAAGTAAATATAGAGAGTGTGGAAAAGTGGTCATAGGAGTTGAGAAATTGTCCCTTAAGCAATTGACTACTTTACTAGACCGATAGCAAGTTTTATGTGGGAGAGGCCACTGCTAGCATGTCATCCCTGACTTGGAATTCTATGCACTTATGATTGGAACTATTAGCAAGCGTCCGCAACTACTAATGTTCAATATGGTAAAACCCAACCATAGCATTAAGATATATTGGTCCCCCTTCAATCCCGTATGCATCAATTTCTATGCTAGGTTGAAGCTTCTATCACTCTTGCCCTACAATACATAGTCCTATCAACATACAACTAACCCTATGGTGTGATCCACGTGCGCGCTCATATGATGGGCACCAAAGGACAGCAACATAACCACAAGCAAATTAAATCAATCATAGCAATTCATCAACCACCGATAGGACAACGAAAATCTACTCAGACATCATAGGATGGCAACACATCATTGGATAATAATATGAAGCATAAAGCACCATGTTCAAGTAGATGGTACAGCGGGTTGCGGGAGAGTGGACCGCTGTAGATAGAGGGGGGAAGGTGATGGAGATGTTGGTGAAGATGGCGGAGGTGTTGGTGAAGATCGCGGTGATGATGATGGTGGCCACGGCAGCGTTCCGGCGCCACCGGAAGAGAAGGGGAGAGGGGCCCCCTTCTTCTTCTTCTTCTTCCTTGACCTCCTCCCGAGAAGGGTTTCCCCTCTGGTCCTTGGCCTCCATGGCATGGGAGGGGCGAGAGCACTCCGAGATTGGATCTGTCTCTCTGTCTCTCTCTGTTTCCGCGTTCTCCCCTTCTGCCCTTTCACCGTTTCGTATATATATGGATATCCGTAACTCTGATTGGATTGAAACCTTCGCCCAGATTTTTCTCCAAAAAATAGCTTTCTTGCGGCAAAAGAATAGTAGCAACCGCCTTGCTAGGGGCCCACGAGGGTCAGGGGCGCGCCCAGGGGGGTGGGGTGCGCCCCCTGCCTCGTTCCCCCCTCGGGCACCGTCTCGCGTTGATTCTTCTTCCCGAATTTTCCAAATATTCCAAAAATATTCTCCGTCCGTTTTTATCCCGTTTGGATTCTGTTTGATATGGGGTTTCTGCGAAACATAAAACATGCAACAAACAGAAACTAGCACTGGGCACTGGATCAATATGTTAGTCCCAAAAATAGTATAAAAAGTTGCCAAAAAGCATATGAAAGTTGTATAATATTGGTATGGAACAATAAAAAATTATAGATAGGACAGAGACGTATCAGCATCCCCAAGCTTAATTCCTGCTCGTCCTCGAGTAGGTAAATGATAAAAAAGATAATTTTTGATGTGGAATGCTACCTAGCATAACCTTGATCTCATAATCTAATCATGGCATGAATATTAAGACACGAGTGATTCAAAGCAATAGTCTATCATTTGACATAGAAACAATAATACTTCAAGCACACTAATAAAGCAATCATGTCTTTTCAAAATAACATGGCCAAAGAAAGTTATCCCTACAAAATCATATAGTCTTTCTATGCTCCATCTTCACCACACAAAATATTCAAATCATGCACAACCCCGATGACAAGCCGAGCAATTGGTTCATACTTTTTAACGCGCTTCAACTTTTTCAACCCTCACACAATACATGAGCGCAAGCCATGGATATAGCACTACGCGTGGAATAGAATATAATGATGGAGGCTTGTGTGAGAAGACAAAAAAGGAGAAAGTCTCACATCGACGCGGCTAATCAACGGGCTATGGAGATGCCCATCAATTGATGTCAATGTGAGGAGTAGTGATTGCCATGCAACAGATGCACTTGAGCTATAAGTATATGAAAGCTCAAACTGAAACTAAGTGGGTGTGCATCCAACTTGCTTGCTCATGAAGTCCTAGGGCATTTGAGGAAGCCCATCATTGGAATATACAAGCCAAGTTCTATAATGAAAATTCCCACTAGTATATGAAACTGATAACTCAAGAGACTCTCTATATGAAGAACATGGTGCTACTTTGAAGCACAAGTGTGGTAAAAGGATAGTAACATTGCCCCTTTTTCTCTTTTTTGCGGGCTTCTTTGGCCCCCCTTTTTTTATTTAGGCTTCTTTGGCCTCTTTTTTTTGGGGCAATGCTCTAATAATGATGATCATCACACTTTTATTTACTTACAACTTAATATTACAACTCGATACTAGAACAAAGATATGACTATATGAATGCCTCCGGTGGTATACCGGGATGTGCAACGATCTAGCGTAGCAATGACATCAAAAAACGGACAAGCCATGAAAACATCATGCTAGCTATCTTACGATCATGCAAAGCAATATGACAATAAATGCTCAAGTCATGTATATGATGATGATGGAAGTTGCATGGCAATATATCTCGGAATGGCTATGGAAATGCCATAATAGGTAGGTATAGTGGCTGTTTTGAGGAAGATAGAAGGAGGCTTATGTGTGATAGAGCGTATCGTATCACGGGGTTTGGATGCACCGGCGAAGTTTGCACCAACTCTCGAGGTGAGAAAGGGCAATGCATGGTACCGAAGAGGCTAGCAATGATGGAAGGGTGAGAGTGTGTATAATCCATGGACTCACATTAGTCATAAAGAACTCATATACTTATTGCAAAAGTTTATTAGCCCTCGAAGCAAAGTACTACTACGCAGGCCCCTTGGGGGATAGATTGGTAGGAAAAGACCATCGCTCGTCCCCGACCACCACTCATAAGGAAGGCAATCAATAAATACCTCATGCTGCAACTTCGTTACATAACGGTTCACCATACGTGCATGCTACGGGAATCACAAACTTTAACACAAGTATTTCTACAATCCACAACTACCCACTAGCATGACTCTAATATCACCATCTTTATATCGTAAAACTATTGCAAGGAATCAAACATATCATATTCAGTGATCTACAAGTTTTATGTAGGATTTTATGACTAACCATGTGAATGACCAGTTCCTGTCATCTCTCTAAATAGATATAAGTGAAGCACATGAAGCATTCTATAAAGCCATACTCAAAAGATATAAGTGAAGTGCAAAGAGCATTCTATAAATCAACCAAGGACTATCTCATACCAGCATGGTGCATAAAAGAAAAATGAAAACTAAATGCAAAAGACGCTCCAAGATTTGCACGTATCACATGAACGAAACGAATCCGAAAACATACCGATATTTGTTGAAGAAAGATGGGATGCCTTCTGGGGCATCCCCAAGCTTAGCCGCTTGAGTCTCCTTGAATATTTACTTGGGGTGCCTTGGCATCCCCAAGCTTGAGCTCTTGCCTCTCTTCCTTCTTGAGGGAGTCCTTGATTAGGGGGTCCTCGGATAGCCGGACTACATCCTTTGGCTGGACTGTTGGACTATGAAGATACAAGATTGAAGACTTCGTCTCGTGCCCGGATGGGACTCTCCTTGGCGTGGAAGGCAAGCTTGGCACTACGGATATGTAGATCTCCTCCCTTGTTACCGACTCTGTGTAACCCTAGCCCCCTCCGGTGCCTATATAAACCGGAGGGTTTAGTCCGTAGGACAAAAACAATCATACCATAGGCTATCTCCTAGGGTTTAGCCTCTACGATCTTGTGGTAGATCAACTCTTGTAATACTCATATCATCAAGATCAATCAAGCAGGAAGTAGGGTATTACCTCTATCGAGAGGGCCCGAACCTGGGTAAACATTGTGTCCCCCGCCTCCTGTTACCATCCGCCTTAGATGCACAGTTCGGGACCCCCTACCCGAGATCCGCCGGTTTTGACACCGACATTGGTGCTTTCATTGATAGTTCCACTGTGCCGTCACCGTAAGGCTTGATGGCTCCTTCGATCATCGGCAACGATGCGATCCAGGGTGAGGTTTTCCTCCCCGGACAGATCTTCGTATTCGGCGGCTTCGTACTGCGGGCTAACTCGCTTGGCCATCTGGAGCAGATCGATAGCTACACCCCTGGCCATCAGGTCAGGTTTGGAAACTTGAACTATACTGCCGACATCCGCGGAGACTTGATCTTCGACGGATTCGAGCCCATATCAGGTGCGCCGCACGATCATGATGAGCATGATTTAGCTCTGCCGTCGGACTGTGTTCGGGAGATCACACCTGCAACTACTCCGGCCCTCAATCCGGAACAAATTGCGCCATCTGTGGACGGGTGGATGGACCCCGCCACAGAGGCCGCACACTCAGTGGCGATAGCGCTAAATACTGACTTCACCTCCTACGAGACCCGTGTTGCCGAACCGTTGGATTCGTCCCTGGCCACGGACTCCGAGCCGCTTGTGTCCGTGCCTATCAAATCCGATTGGGCACCGATCATGGAGTTTACCTCCACGGATATCTTTCAGCACTCGGCTTTTGGCAACGTACTAAACTCGTTGAAGTCTCTCTCCCTGTCGGGAGACCCTTGGCCAAACTATGTCCGGCTAGAATGGGATGCGGACGATGAATAAATTCGCGCCCCACCCACCACCCACTTAGTAGCCACTGTCGATGATTTAACCGACATGCTCGACTTCTGCTCTGAAGACATCGACGGTATGGACGACGATGCAGGAGACGAACAAGAACCACCGCCCACAGGGCGCTGGACTGCCACCTCATCGTATGACATATACATGGTGGACACCCCCAAAGAAGGGGATGGCGGTAAGACAACGGAGGATAATCCCTCCAAGAAGCAACCCAAGCACCGACGTCAGCGGCGCCGCTCTAAGTCTCGCCATAGCAAAAGCAGCGATACCGGCACAAGAGACAATAACGCTCCGGATAGTGCCGAAGACGACGATAATCCCCTCCAGCCAGATCTCGAGCGGGAGGATGAACAAGCTAGCCCTCCGGAACAGTCAGCAAACGGAGAATCAGAGGATGACAATTACATGCCTCTCTCCGAAGAAGAAGTTAGCCTCGATGACGAAGAATTTGTCGTGCCTGAGGACCCCGTCGAGCAGGAGCGCTTCAAGCGCCGGCTTATAGCCACAGCAAACAGCCTGAAGAAAAAGCAACAACAACTTCGAGCTGATCAAGATCTGCTAGCGGATAGATGGACCGAAGTCCTGGCAGCCGAGGAATACGAGCTTGAGCGCCCAACCAAGAGTTATCCAAAGCGTAGGTTGCTACCTCAACTCGAGGAGGAAGCATTGAAACCTACATCACCAGCGTATGATGCGGCTGATCGGCCACCTCGTGGCCGAGACAGAGAGGCATTTCAGCCTGAAGTCCAGCCCGCACCCCGCTGCCACTCAAACAAAAATACCAAGGCCCGGGGCAACACGCGGGACCTGCGAGACGTATTGGAAAACAAGGCAAAACATGCAAGATCGATCTACGTATCACGGGGGCGCGCACCAACGCGGGACGATGACCGTCACGCCGGATACACTAAAAGCAAATCCGGCCGGGCCGAATACAGCAGACAAGACTCATATCAACTGCGTCATGATATAGCCCGGCGCAGAGGCACCGCACACCCCCTATGCTTCACTGATGAAGTAATGGATCACGAATTCCCAGAGGGTTTTAAACCCATAAATATTGAATCATATGATGGTACAACAGATCCCGCGGTATGGATCGAGGATTTCCTCCTCCACATCCACATGGCTCGCGGTGATGATCTACATGCCATCAAGTACCTCCCACTAAAACTCAAAGGACCAGCTCGGCATTGGCTGAATAGCTTGCCAGCAGACTCCATTGGCAGTTGGGAGGATTTGGAAGATGCATTCCTTGACAACTTCCAGGGCACTTATGTGCGACCACCGGATGCTGATGACTTGAGCCATATAATTCAGCAGCCAGGGGAATCGGCCAGGCAATTCTGGACCCGGTTCCTAACTGAGAAAAACCAAATTGTTGACTGTCCGGATGCAAAGGCCTTAGCGGCATTTAAGCATAACATCCATGACAAGTGGCTCGTCCGGCACCTCGGCCAGGAGAAGCCGAAGTCTATGGCAGCCCTCACGACGCTCATGACCCGCTTTTGCGCGGGCGAAGACAGCTGGCTGGCTCGCAGCAACAACACATCATGAAGTCATGGCACTTCAGATACAAAGGATACTAACGGCAGACCACGTCGTAACAGACACAAGCGCCGCAACAACGGCGACAACGCCGAAGACACGACAGTCAATGCCGGATTCAGCGGCTCTAAATCCGGTCAGCGGAAGAAGCCGTTCAAAAGAAGCAATCCGGGCCCGTCCAGTTTGGACCGCATACTCGATCGCTCGTGTCAAATTCACGGCACCCCCGATAAGCCAGACAATCACACCAACAGAGAATGTTGGGTGTTCAAGCAGGCCGGCAAGTTGAATGCCGAAAACAGGGACAATGGGCTGCATAGCGACAACGAGGAGGAGCCTCGGCCGCCGAACACAGGAGGACAGAAGTGGTTCCCTCCACAAGTGAAAATGGTGAACATGATATACGCAACCCACATACCCAAGAGGGAACGGAAGCGTGCACTAAGGGACGTCTATGCGATGGAGCCAGTCGCCCCAAAGTTCAACCCATGGTCCTCTTGTCCGATCACCTTCGATCGCAGGGACCACCCCACTAGTATCCGTCATGGCGGATCTGCCTTATTGGTCCTTGACCCCATCATCGACGGATTTCACCTCACCCGAGTCCTTATGGACGGCTGCAGCAGCCTGAACCTGCTCTATCAGGATACAGTGCGCAAAATGGGTATAGACCCCTCGAGGATCAAACCCACTAAAACCACCTTTAAAGGTGTCATCCCAGGTGTAGAGGCCCATTGCACGGGCTCAATCACACTGGAAGTGGTCTTCGGATCTCCGGACAACTTCCGAAGCGAGGAGTTAATCTTCGATATCGTCCCGTTCCGCAGTGGTTATCACACACTGCTCGGGCGAACCGCATTTGCCAGATTCAATGCGGTACCGCATTATGCATACCTCAAGCTCAAAATGCCAGGACCTCGTGGGGCTATAACAGTCAATGGAAACACAGAACGCTCGCTCCGCACGGAGGAGCACACTGCGGCCCTCGCAGCTGAGGCACAAAGCAGCCTTTTAAGGCAAACTGCCAATTCGGTGATAAAGCCCTCGGATACGTTCAAGCGAGTCCGGAGTAACCTGCAACAGGATCGCCTGGCACGTTCAGAGCTCGCCTAGCGATTCGGCCCCCGTCCTAGTCCTAGTCAAGCGATGAAATCTGTGCCGCAGGTACATAATTACGCACTAAAAATACACTGGGCATAGGCGGGGGCATGACCAGGGCACGTCCCACAATGCGGCTCAACCGCCCGAGGGGCTGTATACCTTTACCATTTTCTCTCTTTCAGGACCTTACTCTCTGGAAGCCCTTTCCGGCAGTCTGTTTGCTGGACACATTACGGGAAGGAACAACCAAGGAGGCAAGAAGCTAAGACGTACAAGGGAATCCCTAGGTGGTCTCTGATAACAATCAAAGTACCCGTTTTTAATACCCATACGCAGCTTGCCCTTGGATAGGACATGTCAAATAGTCCTATTTTTTGCTTATTGCACTACTTGTATCAGTACGCTTTGACGTATTATTTAAATAACAATGCATAGCATTAGTCTATTATTTCATTACCCTTCTTTTTTTCCCTTGTATGTTTATTTACGACAACTTGCACCCGTACATTCTGGTACGACCAGTATGCCAGGGGCTTCAGTATACCCCATAATACGGCGTGAGAAGTCCGAACACTTTTGACAGTGCGGCACCCCGAACTTATAGCATTATATCCATCAGCTCCGAATCATGTCTTGGGTCAATAGTTGGGTTTCCCCGGCTCCCATGTTTTCGTACCTTACGTTCTGCAATATTGGCTAAGGTAGCGCTGGGAGAACTACTGCGATTGTGTCCCGGTTCTTTCAGACGAGCACCTCAGTAGAGAAAGCCGAAAACTGACTGTCATGATAAGGCGAGAGCCGGTCTCTGTTCGAGAGGTCTCAAGTCCTTAAAGACTTTTTCCGCTTCGGGCGAAGAGTCGGCCTTGCCCGACTTAGGCGTATATAGCGCCCCAAATTCGGTCTTCCGAATACTAGGGGCTTCGCCAAAATTTAAAATTGTGGACTTCTATGGCTAAGTTAGAGTGATAAAGCCTTACAGTACGATTGCCTGGTTTGTTGTGCTGAACACCTCCCTCGAAGGACCCAAAATTGGGATAAAGAGTGCTCAGGTTTATCCCGAACAGCTCAGTACTAGTTACATGGGGGCAGAAGCCGACAACTGGCCAACTCTCAGATTTTATAAACGGCCGCACAGAAGGTAATATTTTGAATTCACAAGCGTTGCATAGCGCAAATGAACTCGTTTCATATTACAGGATCGGATGAGTACATTCATTCGAATATTACATCCTTAGTACATTCTTCGGCCACAAGGCGAGAACCCTTTAGGACACTGTTATAATGCATTTCGGGGTGGCGATGCTCCTTGCCTTCCGGCGGCCCCTCCTTCACCAGCTTCTCGGCATCCAGCTTCGCCCAGTGCACCTTTGGTCGGGCAAAAGCCCTGCGCGCGCCCTCGATGCAGACAGACCGCTTTATGACATCAAGCCATGGGCAGGCATTCACAAGCTGCCTCACCAGGCCTAAGTAGCTATCAGGCAGGGGATCGCCAGGCCACATCCGGACTATAAGACCCTTCATGGCCTGTTCGGCCGCCTTGTGGAGCTCGACCAGTTGCTTCAGCTAGTTGCTCAAGGGCATAGGGTGTTCGGTCCCAGTATACTGAGACCAGAACAAATTCTTCATCGAGCTCCCCTCCTCGGCCCGGTAGAACTCTGCGGGGTAGATCTGCGAACGCTCCTGGAGAGTTCCGAACTCGGGTAAGTAAAAGGAAATTTTCATTGACATGCTTGCTTTGCATACTGAATGCCTTACCCGTCGCTATCTTCTTAACCGCCTCAATTTCCTGGTGGGCCTTTTGGGCTTCGGCCTTGGCATGTTGTGCGCTCTCGAGGGCCTTCGCAAGCTCGGACTCTCGCGTCTTAGAGTCAAGCTCCAAGGACTCGTGTTTCTTGACGAGAGCCTGGAGCTCTTGCTGCACCTCGCCCACCCGGGCCTCTTGTTTTTCCCGCTCAATGCGCTCCTTGGCCGCCTTGTCCTCGGCCTCGGACAGCGCCTTCTTCAGGGTCGCCACTTCGGTCGTGGCCCCTGGCAAAATTCATGACGATCCTATGATCTAAGCAACCACCCTTGTTTTTTCTTATCAACATACAGACGGGGTATAACTTACTTTTGTTCTCTTCGAGCTGCCTTTTGGCAAGGCCGAGCTCTTCCTTGGACCGATCAAGGTCCCGCTTCAGTGCGGCGACCTCCGCAGTACGTGCGGCAGCGGCCAGCAGGGAAGCCTGCATATGCACATAGACATATTTCGATTAGACTCCTGCGGTTATTATTTGATCCTCTATTCGGCCTTTCTTCGCAAACACCAAACAGAGCATCAGGGGCTAGTGTCTATGCGGTAATATTCTCTTATAATCTGGTTACTTACCTCAAAGCCTGTTAGGAGGCTGGCACAGGCTTCAGTCAGTCCGCTCTTGGCGGACTGAACCTTCTTGACCACCGCACTCATGATAGTGCGGTGTTCTTCGTCGATGGAAGTGCCGCGAAGCGCTTCCAGCAAGTTGTCTGATGCCTCTGGATGGACAGAGGCCATCGGCATAGGCGGCTTGCCCCTCTTAGCGAGGGGTTGCCTAACAGAGTCCGGAACCACTGGAGGTTCCGGCGCAATATTTGTCTAGGGGCCGAATTTGCTGCCCCTGTCATCAGAGCCCATGGGAGTCTTGCTCCCCTTGCGCCCAGCATCCGGAAGGTCGCCTTGAGGCGCCTCCAGGACTACCTCTCCTCGGCTCGGTGCCCTTTGAGACAACACTTCAACGTTGTCCGTAGGGCGAGGGGAGGAGGCGGTCGGAAGTGAATCACTGTTCAGATCCGACGGGTCCAAAGAACCATCCAATCAAGATACGTCGATATGGGCTCGGGACGGACTGCGTAGTCATGTTCGGCGTGATGAGAAGTAGTTCAATAAAACATACCAAGAATTATTATGGTATCCGGATACTTACGACTTCGCCAGGGGCTTATCCATGGGCAACCAGTCCTCTTCGCTGAAGGCGGCGGCGGTGGAGTTGTCCGGGAGGAGGGTTCTTCCCTTCTTGGACCCTTCGGCCGCCCCGGATGGGGTGGCCTTCCTTTTCTTGTCTCCCCCGGCTGGGGGGGGGGACTTTCCTCTTCCTCCTCCTCGTTTTCGCGGGAGGAGTGCGCCTCGGTGCTTTAGGACGATGAGTCCGATATAACCTCGCGCCGGAGACCCTTCCTGGTCCCCGTGGCCTTCTTCTTGGCCTTCTTCTCCGGCACCTCATAAGGTGCCGGAACCAGCATCTCCATTAGGAGAGCATCTGCTGGATCTTCGGGCAGGGGAGCCGGACAATCGATCCGCTCCGCTGTCGCTACCCAGTCCTATTAAACGGCGTGGAGGCTTAGATCCCGCGCATAGTTATACTAGGGAAGTGAACATCTTATAAGATGTAAAAGACTTATCGGATTCGCAGGGCGCTTTGCGCTGAGTCCGCGGTCCTCGGTAAGGGGAGGTGGTACCTCGGCGCCCTTAAACAGCACCTTCCAGACGTCCTTGTGCGTCATGTTGAAGAGCTCTCGCAGCGTCTGGTGCTCGGCCGGGTCGAACTCCCACAAGGTGAATGCCCGTCTTTGACACGGGAGGATCCGGCGGAAGAGCATGACTTGGACCACGTTGACGAGCTTGATTTTCTTGCTCATCATGTTTTTGATGCATGTCTGGAGTCCGGTCATCTGTACCGGGGAACCCCAGGACAGGCCCGTCTCTTTCCAGGAGGTGAGCCGCATGGGCATTCCGGATCGAAATTTGGGGGCCGCCACCCAGTTCGTGTCGCGCGGCTCGGTGATGTAGAACCACCCCGATTGCCACCCCTTTATGGTTTCCACATATGAGCCTTCGAGCCAGGTGACGTTGGGCATTTTGCCCACCATGGCGCCTCCGCACTCCGCTTGCTGGCCGACCACCACCTTCGGTTTAACATTGAAGGTCTTCAGCCACATGCTGAAATGTGGCTTGATGCGGAGGAAGGCCTCGCACACGACGATAAACGCCGAGATGTTGATGATGAAATTTGGGGCCAGATCGTGAATGTCCAGCCCGTAGTAGAACATGAGCCCGTGGACAAACGGGTGGAGGGGAAATCCCAGTTCGCGGACGAAGTGGGTAAGGAAAACCACCCTCTCATGGGGTTCTGGAGTAGGGATGATCTGCCCCACATCTGGCAGCCGAACATGCTTGGAGTGGTTTGAGGAGAAAAACATGAACTTGGGCACTGGAGCTGGAGTGCGCAAGAATGGATGAGAAAGGAGGAAGAAGGCGTGGGTGAAAAGGGTGAGTCCTTATCCCCTTATAAAGGCAGCAAAGATTCTACGCCTTCCCACTTGCCTGGTAAAACCGCTTATTCCCCAAGCGCCGTAATTGATGGCGCGGTTGGGTTACCCACACCCGTATTGATGAGAATCCCGTGATGAGGGGACACGATCTCTGCTTCAACAAGACGTGCCAAGGAAACCGCCTCGCAATACGTGTCGTGGCTGGTTGCGAAAAACGGTTTGAATAATGACCGGGCCGTGGTGTGATGTCATGCTGCAAAATGCGTCAGCAGATTAGATTTGTGGAAATGTTATTCTCTCTACGGTGGTATGTGGAATTTGTTTTGCAGAGCCAGACACTATCCTTGTGTTCAAAATCTTCTATGGAGTATTCGGAGGAGGAACCCGCCTTGCAATGCTGAAGATAATCTGCGCGCTGGACTCATCGTCATTGAAGCCTGGTTCAGGGGCTACTGAGGGAGTCCTGGATTAGGGGGTCCTCGGACAGCCGGACTATATCCTTTGGCTGGACTGTTGGACTATGAAGATACAAGATTGAAGACTTCGTCCCGTGCCCGGATGGGACTCTCCTTGGCGTGGAAGGCAAGCTTGGCAATATGGATATGTAGATCTCCTCCGTTGTAACCGACTTTGTGTAACCCTAGCCCCCTCCGGTGCCTATATAAACCGGAGGGTTTAGTCCGTAGAACAAAAACAATCATACCATAGGCTAGCTCCTAGGGTTTAGCCTCTACGATCTCGTGGTAGATCAAATCTTGTAATACTCATATCATCAAGATTAATCAAGCAGGAAGTAGGGTATTACCTCCATCGAGAGGGCCCGAACCTGGGCAAACATTGTGTCCCCCGCCTCCTGTTACCATCCGCCTTAGACGCACAGTTCGGGACCCCCTACCCGAGATCCGCCAGTTTTGACACCGACACTTCTCCTCACATCGAGATTTTCTCGATCATCGAACACTTCATCCACACAAAACTTCAACAGAAAACTCGGTAAGATCCGTTAGTATAATAAAGCAAATCACTACTCTAAGTACTGTTGCAAACAAATTCATATTTTGTTTTTGCATTGTGTCTACTGTAGTATAACTTTTTCATGGCTTAATCCACTGATATAAATCGATATTTTCATCGAAACAAGCAAACTATGCATCAAAAACAGAATCTGTCTAAAACAGTACAGTCTGTAATAATATGAACATTCACCATACCTTGTTCAAGGCTAGCTCCCACTTCAACAATGCTTGTCTCTCTCACTTTCACTTTCCTTTTTGAAAAAGTTTTAGGTTCCCCTCTTTATTTTTTTGTTTTAAAACTTTATAAAAGCACTCAACAGAAATAAATGACTCTCTAAAACTTCTGGGTTGTCTCCCTGGCAGCGCTTTCTTTAAAGCCATTAAGCTAGGCATATAGTGCTCAAGTAGTGAATCCACCCGGATCCCAAGGTATATCAAAGCCAATTTTAATTAGCAATGATTTGTAATTTAGTAGTGAGCACAAATCAACATATATCAAGCAATGACGAAGCCTAACTCTCTTCCTATGCATCGGCATGTCATAAAAGAACAATTCATGCACACCTAGTAAAGGCCAATGCATAGTATAAGCAGTTTCTTGCAGTTTTATCATGTGGGAAACATAGAGAGGTGGAGATATAGTTCCTCTCTCATAATAATTGCAAGTAGGAGCAGCAAGCACATGCATATTATATCTATCAAAATCATCATGTAATAGTAAAACGCAACCCATCAATATAATCCTTAATAAAGGCAAACTTCTCCGATATAGTGTAGTTGGGAGAATTCAAAAAGATAATAGGACTGTCATGCGTGGGTTCAATAGCAACAATTTCATGTTTAACATAAGGAACTATAGCAAGTTCATCTCCATAAGCATAATTCATATTGGCATCTTGGCCACAAGCATAGCAAGCATCATCAAAAAGGGATATTTCAAAAGAATCAATGGGATCATAACAATTATCATAGCAATCGTCCTTCGGTAAGCACGAAGGGAAATTAAACAATGTATGAGTTGAAGAGTTACTCTCATTAGAAGGTGGGCATGGGTAGCTAATCCGCTCTTCATCCTTTTGTTCTTTGCTCTCCTCATCATCTTTTTCATCCAATGAGCTCACAGTTTCATCAACTTCTTCTTCCATAGACTCCTGCAAAATATTAGTCTCTTCTTGGACAGCGGAGACTTTCTCAATAAATGCATCAATATCGACATTGTATTCATAATTCTCATAGCAATATTTAAGGATAGATAAATTTTCAGGTCTATAAACTGAATCATCAAAATCTTCAAATTCTTTAAACAAAGATTCAATTTCACATGCACCCTTAAAAGCAACAAATTCTTCTATTTGTTCCACATCATAGTAATCATATATACCTCTAGCATAAGAAGCCAAGGTTTCATTAAATTTGCATGAAAAGGGAAGGTGTGGAGCCTTCATCCTAGAGCAACAAGTATAATCATATCTCAAGCATAGTTGCCGAGCATACCACTTCAACATATAAATTTGATCCCATAATAGTTTCCCTTTTTGAGTCAAGCGATAATCCCTAAAGTATTCACGTTGGTCCAACGTGTCTCCCATTAAGGATTATCAAAGTGGTACATAATATTTTTCACATAATGATCATCGAGGGTTTTAGGAGGTTCCCCATCTCCATGAGTAGCAAGTACACCTAATTTTTTTGGTATTTCGTGTTCCATATCCATAACTAAAGATAAAGAACAACTAAGAACATAAATAAAAATTACTTAGTGATAAAGCAAACAAGCACACACGAGAATATTCACCCACGCTATTGCTCCCCGGCAACGGCGCCAGAAAAAGGTCTTGATAACCCACAAGTATAGGGGATCAATTGTAGCCTCTTTCGATAAGTAAGAGTGTCGAACCCAACGAGGAGCTAAAGGTAGAACAAATATTCCCTCAAGTTCTATCGACCACCTATACAACTCTACGCACGCTTAACATTCGCTTTACCTAGAACAAGTATGAAACTAGAAGTACTTTGTAGGTGTTGTTGGATAGGTTTGCAAGAATATAAAGAGCACGTAAATAAAAACTAGGGGCTGTTTAGATAAAGACACAATAAAGTAAATATAGCGAGTGTGGAAAAGTGGTGATAGGAGTTGCGAAATTGTCCCTTAAGCAATTGACTACTTTACTAGACCGATAGCAAGCTTTATGTGGGAGAGGCCACTGCTAGCATGTCATCCCTGACTTGGAATTCTATGCACTTATGATTGGAACTATTAGCAAGCGTCCGCAACTAATAACGTTCATTAAGGTATAACCCAACCATAGCATTAAGATATATTGGTCCCCCTTCAATCCCGTATGCATCAATTTCTATGCTAGGTTGAAGCTTCTATCACTCTTGCCCTACAATACATAGTCCTATCAACATACAACTAACCCTATGGTGTGATCCACGCGCGCGCTCATATGATGGGCACCAAAGGACAGCAACATAACCACAAGCAAATTAAATCAATCATAGCAATTCATCAACCACCGATAGGACAACGAAAATCTACTCAGACATCATAGGATGGCAACACATCATTGGATAATAATATGAAGCAGAAAGCACCATGTTCAAGTAGAGGGTACAGCGGGTTGCGGGAGAGTGGACCGCTGTAGATAGAGGGGGAAGGTGATGGAGATGTTGGTGAAGATGGCGGAGGTGTTGGTGAAGATCGCGGTGATGATGATGGTGGCCACGACAGCGTTGCGGCGCCACCGGAAGAGAAGGGGAGAGGGGACCCCTTCTTCTTCTTCTTCTTCCTTGACCTCCTCCCGAGAAGGGTTTCCCCTCTGGTCCTTGGCCTCCATGGCATGGGAGGGGCGAGAGCCCCTCCGAGATTGGATCTGTCTCTCTGTCTCTCTCTGTATTTGCGTTCTCCCCTTCTGCCCTTTCACCGTTTCGTATATATATGGAGATCCGTAACTCCGATTGGATTGTAACCTTCACCCAGATTTTTCTCCGAAAAATTGCTTTCTTGCGGCAAAAGAATAGCAGCAACCACCTTACGATGGGCCCATGAGGGTCAGGGGCGCGCCCCCTGCCTCGTGCTCCCCTCGGGCACCGTCTCGCGTTGATTCTTCTTCCTGATTTTCCAAATATTCCAAAAATATTCTCCGTCCATTTTTATCCCGTTTGGATTCCGTTTGATATGGGGTTTCTGCGAAACATAAAATATGCAACAAACAGGAACTGGCACTGGACACTGGATCAACATGTTAGTCCCAAAAATAGTATAAAAAGTTTCCAAAAAGTATATGAAAGTTGTATAATATTGGCAAGGAACAATAAAAATTATAGATATGAGGAGACGTACCAGAGCATAACGGGCCCTCGTGTTTTTTCATTAGGGAATAGCGAATGATGCTTGGACATTAAAAAGTAGTTGTTGCCGCACGTGGGGGGCGGGCACATGCACGTTCGGGAAAGGAGGGATCAACAAATCCTTTTGGTTGTTCAGAATTTATGAAAGGTGGATTATGCAAATCGACAAACCTTTTTAAAAAGCAAATGTGTGCGTGAAGGAGATTGGACGATCAAGTTGTTGCCACAAGTACATATTGCGAAGACCATAGTGCCAAAAGGTTCGTGCTAAGCTAGCTTACCGTATCTTTGGTTTGACTAGATATATAAAATGGTATGCAACATATATACTTTTCTACATGAAGATTGAGATTTCAATAGTTGTGACCTACGTAATTCATCGACCACTAGTTATTGTACACTAAAGTAGAAAGGTTTGAAGAAGGGATTCTTTCGGGTGATACCAGAATCCAACACTACTAGGAAATAGCTTATAGATAAAAGCTTAGCAGTAGCGAGGTGTATATGGCCGCGCTGCTGCTAATTAGTAGTAGCGCAGGGTATAAATCTACGCTACTACTAAATTGATAGTACTATAGTAGATGCGTGGGGTTTAAATCCCACGCTACTGCTAAGTGATTCCAACCGTACTCCCGAGATCGGCCATAGTAGTAGCGCGGGGTATTAATCCCACGCTACTACTAAGTTGATAGTAGTAGCGCGGGTTATAAGGCCTACGCTACTACTAAGTAGACCACCCGGACATGCTATAGTTGTAGCGCAGGTGAAACATGCCGCACTACTACTATTTTGTTGCTGGCTGCGCTGTAACTAGAACCGTGTACTTATAAAATACCAATGCGTCCCGTCGCCTCGGTCTCTCTCCCCCACATCTTCTCCTTATCCGGCCGCTGCGTCCTCACCCTCCTCCACCACTGGATCCGGCCACCGCCAAGGTTCCCCCTCACCCAGCTTATAGCGGCGATGTATGCTAGTTCTCCAGCAGCCGCCGAGGTGCGGACGCCGGCCGA
This sequence comes from Triticum aestivum, assembly GCF_018294505.1. Classification (NCBI taxonomy): domain Eukaryota; kingdom Viridiplantae; phylum Streptophyta; class Magnoliopsida; order Poales; family Poaceae; genus Triticum; species Triticum aestivum. The sequence goes on from NC_057808.1 coordinate 549,705,830, forward strand.
CGCGGGGGTCGTGCCGTTCCTTGTGCAACAGCTCACGGTGACCTACACGTCCGCCACCGGCGAGGACGCGGCCGACACGCTACTCAGCATCTCCCTTCCCGTAGCTCATGTCATCCCCCGTCCCGGTTGTCTCCCATCCGGCCAGCAATAGTGAGCCCCCTCTTCTTCCCGTCTCACTCTTCTTCATGCTCCATGATAGAAAAATTAACAAGGGAGCCCCGTGGTTTTTTGTGGTAGACCTCGTCCTACCTAGCTTGGATCCGTGGACGGCGAGTGGATCAGGCAACTTGGATGCCGGTTGCTGCGGCTCATCTCCAACCCAATGCACCATGTACTAGTCAATGCAAATGATCAATTGATGTTTGGAGCGTATACATCTCAAAAGAAAACATTTGTATTGTCTCTCCAGTTAATTAAGATGCTAATTGAATTGTATACATCTCAAAAGCATAAAATGGAATTGGTGGATTTAAAAAAAATCTTAATTAGTTAGTATTAGCGCGGGGCAGCATCCTGCGCTGCTGCTATTAGCCGTAGCGCGTGTGCAACCCACGCTACTACTCTCACAACTAGCTGTAGCGTGGGTAAAAAACGCGCTACTGCTAAAATTTAGCTGTAGCGTCGTAGCAGTAACGTAGATACCTATCCAAAGAACCTACGCTACTGGTGGTGTTCTTCCTAGTAGTGCAACACTAGTGTCCGGGAGAGTTTTCTCACAAGTCTTAGGTGCGTTTGTTAGGTGGTAACATGATCAATTAGACAAATGAAACATGTTTTTTTGCGTTATGACCAAATCACAGTTAAGGTTAAGGAACAAAGACAATAATAAATTGAAGGAATACACTACATGTTGGAGGATAGAAACGGAAAACTAATCCAGATACGTGTAATAATAGATTAATAAGGCTAAAAAGTTACTCCACAAAGGTTATATCCCCGATAACAAAGAAGAGAAAGCATGTGGATCTAAATTTAAAAAGGCAGTATTGAGGACCTCTCTGATAGAGAAGGGAATCTAAAGGGCCTTTCTGTAAGAATAGCAGCACACACAAGTGCAAGAAAGAAGGCTCGAATGGCTTGCGCGGAAAATCTAAAAAAAATCGGACCATTTCTCGATTTGTGTGTGTCATCCTTGCGCAGGGGCCATGCTAATCTTCTCAGTATCGTTCCAATTTTATTGGATGTCCCCGAAGGGATGATGCTAGCTACCACGCTCTGCCTTATAAACCAGTCCGACTCTCGTTGGCTGGCCAATGTGGGACTAAACAAACGAGTGTTTGTTTTGCCAACGACGCTCTCCAGCCAAACCGAGACGCCATCGTGCGCGCGGTGGGCCGCCAGTTGTAAGCCGAATCTCTTTTGACGTGGCCCAAATTAATGGAAGGGCATAATGGGCCCTCATGTTTTTTCATTAGGGAATAACGAACGATGCTTGGACACTAAAAAGAATACTATAGTTGTTGCCGCACATTGGGGGAGGGCACATGCACGTTTAGGAAAGGAGGGATCAACATATCCTTTTGTTTGTTCACAATTTATGAAAGGCGGATTATGCAAATCGACAAACCTTTTTCAAAAGCAAACTTGTGCGTGAAGGAGATTAGACGATCAAGTTGTTGCCACAAGTACATATTGCAAAGAACATAGTGCCAAAAGGTTCATGCTAAGCTAGCTTACCGTGTCTTTCGTGTGACTAGATATATAAAATGGTATGCAACATATATACTTTTCTACATGAAGACTGAGATTTCACCAGTTGTGACCTACGTAATTCATCGACCAGTAGTTATTGCACACTAAAGATAGAAATGTTTGAAGAAGGGATTCTTTCGGGTGATACCAGAATCCAACACTAGTGTCCGGGAGAGTTTTCTCATAAGTCTTAGATGAGTTTGTTAGGTGGTAACATGACCAAATTAGACTAATGAAACATGTTTTTTTTGCGTTATGACCAAATCACAGTTAAGGTTAAGGAACAAAGACAATAATAAATTGATGAAATACACTACATGTAGGAGGACTGAAACGGAAAACTAATCCAGAAATGTGTAATAATAGATTAAAAAGGCTAGATAACAAAGAAGAGAAAGCGTGTGGATCTAAATCTAAAAAGGCAGTATTGAGGACCTCTCTAATAGAGAAGGGAAACTTAAGGGCCTTTCTGTAAAAATAGCAGCACACACAAGTGCAAGAAAGAAGGCTCCAGGGACTTGCGCGGAAAATCTCAAAAAAATATTGGACCATTTCTCGATTTGTGCGTGTCATCCTTGAACAGGGGCCATGCTAATCTTCTCTGTATCATTCCAATTTTATCAGGTGTCCCCGAAGGGACGATGCTAGCTGCCGCGCTCTGCATTATAAACCAGTCCGACTCTCCCTGGCTAGCCGATGTGGGACTAAACAAATGAGCGTTTGTTTTTCCCAAGGCGGAGTCCAGCCAAACCTATACACCATCATGCGTGCGGTGGGCTGCCAGTTGCAAGCCGGATCTCTCTTGATGTGGCCCAAATTAATGGAAAAGCATAACGACCCTCGTGTTTTTTCATTAGGGAACAACGAATGATGCTTGGACACTAAAAAGAATACTATAGTTGTTGCGGCACGTGGGGGGACGGCACATGCACGTTTAGGAAAGGAGGAATCAACAAATCCTTTTGTTTGTTCACAATTTATGAAAGGTGGATTATGCAAATCGACAAACCTTTTTAAAAAGCAAACTTGTCCGTGAAGGTGATTAGACAATCAAGCTGTTGCCACAAGTACATATTGCAAAGACCATAGTGCCAAAATGTTCATGCTAAGCTAGCTTACCGTGTCTTTGGTGTGACTAGATATATAAAATGGTATGCAACATATATACTTTACTACATGAAGATGGAGATTTCACCAGTTGTGACCTACGTAATTCATCGACCACTAGTTATTGTACACTAAAGATAGAAAGGCTTGAAGAAGGGATTCTTTCGGGTGATACCAGAATCCAACACAAGTGTCTGAGAGAGTTTTCTCACAAGCCTTAGATGAGTTTGTTAGGCGGTAACATGATCAAATTAGACTAATGAAACATGTTTTTTTGCGTTATGACCAAACCACAGTTAAGGTTAAGGAACAAAGACAATAATAAATTCAAGGAATACACTACATGTAGGAGGACTAAAACGGAAAACTAATGGAGAAACGTGTAAAAATTGATTAAAAAGGCTAAAAAGTTACTACAGAAACGTTGTATCTGCAATAAGAAAGAAGAGAAAGCGTGTGGATCTAAATTTAAAAAGTCAGTATTAAGGACCTCTGTGATAGAGAAGGGAAACTAAAGGGCCTTTCTGTAAGAATAGTAGCACACACATGTGCAAGAAAGAAGGCTCCAGATACTTGCATGGAAAATCTCAAAAAAATTTGGTCCATTTCTCGATTTGTGCGTGTCATCCTTGCACAGGGGCCATGCTAATCTTCTCTGTATCGTTCCAATTTTACCGGATGTCCCCGAAGGGACGACGCTAGCTACCGCTCTCTGCCTCATAAACCAGTCCGACTCTCCCTGGCTGGCCGATGTGGGACTAAACAAACGAGCATTTGTTTTCCCCACGCCGCTGTCCAGCCAAACCTAGATGCCATCGTGCACGCGGTGGGCCACTAGTTGCAAGCCGGATCTCTCTTGATGTAGCCCAAATTAATGGAAGAGCATAACGGGCCGTTGTGTTTTTTCTTTAGGGAATAACGAACGATGATTGGACACTAAAAAGAATACTATAGTTGTTGCCACAAATGGGGGAGGGCACATGCACGTTTAGGTAAGGAGGGATCAACAAATCCTTTTGGTTGTTCACAATTTATGAAAGGTGGATTATGCAAATCGACAAACCTTTTTCTAAAGCAAACTTTTGCGTGAAGGAGATTAGACGATAAAGTTGTTGCCACAAGTACATATCGCAAAGACCATAGTGCCAAAAGGTTCATGCTAAGCTAGCTTACCATGTCTTTGGTGTGACTAGATATATAAAATGGTATGCAACATATATACTTTTCTACATGAAGATTGAAATTTCACCAATTGTGACCTACGTAATTCATCGACCACTAGTTATTGTACACTAAAGATAGAAAGGTTTGAAGAAGGCATTCTTTCGGGTGATACCAAAATCCAACACTAGTTTCTTAGAGAGTTTTCTCACAAGTCTTAGATGAGTTTGTTAGGTGGTAACATGATCAAATTAGACTAATGAAACATGTTTTTTTTGCGTTATGACCAAATCACAGTTAAGGTTAAGGAACAAAGACAATAATAAATTGAAGGAATACACTACATGTAGGAGGACTGAAACGGAAAACTAATCCAGAAATGTGTAATAATAGATTAAAAAGGCTAAAAAGTTACTACAGAAAGGTTGTATCTGCGATTACAAAGAAGAGAAAGCAGGTGGATCTAAATTTAAAATGGAAGTAATGAGGACCTCTCTGATAGAGAAGGGAAACTAAAGGGCCTTTCTGTAAGAATAGCAGCACACACAAGTGCAAGTAAGAAGGCTCCAGGGACTTGCGCGGAAAATCCCAAAAAACAATTTGGACCATTTCTCGATTTGTGTTGTCATCCTTGCACAGGGTCATGCTAACACTACAAAAAAAAGACACATCCGTGACATTTTGGGCCGAACGAATTTTTTTTCTGTCATACATATGACACTTCTATGAAGATAATTGTGACAAAACCCGGTATCATCATAGATGTGGTGGGCTCCTACTTCTATGACAAAAAATCATGACAGAAAATGGGCTTTTCGTCCTGGGCGGGCCGGAGACGCAGCTGCATGACATTCTTTGGGCCGTCCATGACGGAAAAAACCGTGGTAGAAGTGAGGGCGAGGAAAATTTCGGGGAGTTCCCGGTTACGGTGGGAGGTCGGGGGCCGAGCGATGCGTGTTTCTCTCGTACACGTAAGCGCGTGTGTGCGAGGCGTTGGCTCTAACTGAACCCAAGCGAGGCGTTGGGCTCTAACTGAACCCGAGCGATTGCACTGCAGGCTACGCGTTACTGAACCCGAGCGATCGATCGTTGGCTGTTAACTGAACCCGATCAAGCGATTCCTTCGCTACTGCTGCTAACTGAAGCCGATCGATGCTACCTCTGGATGAACAGTGAGCGTTGCTAGGGGGTTTGGATGAACAGTTCCCGGTGGGGCTGGATGAACCGGACCCCGTGGTGTTGCCTTGGGATGAACAGGACCCCGATCGATCGAGCCGGTTGGGGCTGGATGAACAGGACCCCGTGGAGGGCAGGATGAACAGGACCACCCTGTGGAGGGCAGAATGAACAGTAGACGGTGGAGGGCTGGATGAACAGTAGCCCGTGGAGGGGTGGTTGAACAGGAGCCCGTGGAGAGGGCTGGTTGAATAGTAGCCGGTGGAGTAGCGCGTGGTGGAGGCTGGATGAACAAGAGCACGTGGATGAACAGTCGCAGGTGGAGGCTGGAGGAGGTCGACGGTGGATGAACAGTAGCCCGTGGAGGCTGGAGGGGGTCGACGGTGGAGATGAACAATGTCCCGTGGATTCCCGTTTTGCGGTACGCCACACCCCTCCCGATGAACAGGACCCCCGTTTCGACCGTAGCGCTCCAACACAAGTCCGTCCTCCGTTTTGCGGTACGCCACACCCCTCCCGATCAACAGGACCCCCGTTTCGACCGTAGGAGGTCCGTTTCCTCCGTTTTGCGGTACGCCAGACCCCTCCCCATGAACAGGATCATGTTTCAAACGTGGCCGGTCGAACACAAGGCCGTTTCCTCCGTTCTGCGGTACACCAGGACTCGTTTCCATCAGCTGTTCCGTCCAAGCCCTCCCGATGAACACGACGACGCATTCCGTTCCGACCCAGCCGGTTGGATCCCATGCGTTCCGTTGCCTCCCAATGAACACGACGCATTCCGTTGCCTCCCCATGAACACGACGCATTCCGTTGCCTCCCCATGAACACGACGACGATGCTGTTTCTCCGTTCCGACCCAGCCATGTACACGAGCCCTGGCCGTACGTATGTGCGAGTAGGCGTTCGAGAACCCGCCCGTATGTACACATACGTGGCCGTATTTCTTTCTTGGACCCTGGCCGCTGTACGTACATGTACATGCTACGTGCGCGCCTCTACTACGACACGTACGCGCCTCTACATCCACCAGTATATATGTACGTACACGTTCGCGACCAGAATGACAACGCTACGTACCCTTCGACCAGGTGGGTCCTGACTATCAGGCACTTCCTTGCCTGCGAAGATGTAGCTGGTGGGTCCCAGCAGTCAGGGGGGCGAATCGTTTTTTTTGCCCGGACGCACTTCCTTGCGTGCGAAGATGTAGCTGGTGGGTCCCAGCAGTCAGGGGCAAACATTTTTTTCACGAAATACGGTGGCCCGTCCGGTGGGTCCCAGCTGTCAGGTGGAGGAATAATTATTTTGCACGTAATAAGGAGGCACTTCCTTGCTGCGGCCGTGGACCCAGCTGTCAGCCTCTCCATGTATAGTCCACGTCCGATGGAAGCCGTTCCTTGACCACGTTGACCACGCCGCGCCGAGAGCACCAGGGCGGTGGACGACGGCGAGGCCTAGGAAGGGGACGACGCGGAGCCGGGAAAACGCGGCAGTGGATGCCCACGCGTAGAGGAGTACGAGGATTCACTGGTTCGCTGCGGTATGAGGCTGCCGTCGCCGCAGAATAACAGGGGGTGTGGGTGAGTAGAGGGATGGCCTGGCCAGCGGTGGGAGTAGTAGGGGGAGGTGAGGCCTCTGCCGCATCGCAGCCGGCCATGGGAGGCAGGAGCACGAGGCACGACTGGCGCTGGTTTGGGCGGCTGGAGCAAGAAGACCAGAGGTTGAAGAAGCACTAGGCCGTTGGATGGACATCGTACGGTCACTGGAGCTAGAATCGTGCATATTGACAGAGTTGACAAAGCCCTCCGTCCCCGTCAACTTAGTAGGCCCACAAGTCAGCCTGCCACTATACTGGGTCCCAGCTAACAGGGGGAGTATTCATTTTTTTGTGCGTAATAAGGAGGCACTTCCTTGCGTGCGAAGATATAGCTGGTGGGTCCGAGCTGTCAGCGGCAGTAACATTTGTTTCGCGAAATACAGAGGCCCTTTCGGTGGGTCCCTAATGTTAGGTGGAGGAATCATTATTTTGCGCGTAATAAGGAGGCATTTCCTTGCGTGCGGCCGTGGACCCAGCTGTCGGCCTCTCCACGTACAGTCCACTTCAGATGCATGTCGGTCGTTGACCACGTTTACCAGGCCGCGCCGAGAGCACCAGGGCAGTGGACGATGACGAGGCCTAGGAAGGGAACGACACGGAGGCAGGGAAGACTCGGCAGTTGTTTCCCACGCGGAGGGGAGTACGACTGTACGAGGGTTTACTGGTTCATCTGCCGTCGCCGGAGAATAACATCAGGTGTGGGTGAGTAGAGGGATGGCTAGGCCAGCGATGGGAGTACGGTGGGGCGGTGAGGCCTACGCGGCAGCACAGCCGGCCGCGGGGAGGAGGGAGCAGGCAGTCCCGCCGGCGCTTGTTTGAGCGGCTGGGGCAAGAAGAGCAGAGATTGAAGAAGCACGACGGCTGTTCGATGGACATCCAACAGTCACTGTTTGTGCGTCAACCTTTTTTTTAGGAAAGCCCCAAATCTTTGGAAAACAACATACAACCCATCTACCATTATTTCTAATAATTTACAGCCCATTTGCTAATTCTTAAGGTTTCTTTTGGAGCCCATATTCTTTTTGTTAGCATTACAGCCCATATTGTGGCCACGGTTAAAAAATTATACGAAATTTTGCATATTTCGGTGCGGTCCGAACTGTTTTTAATCCCGAAATTTCGACTCACATTCAAACTAATTTTAAAAATAAATGTATATCAATATAAAATCCAACAAATTCTGCACGCATAAAAATTAATGTAATTTAAAATCTCGAAATGAGAAAAAGATATTTGAAACTAATTGCCGGTTTGATGTGTTTAAAAAATGTACAACCCATTTCTCATTACTGATAGGCCATTTTCTCGGCCAGCCGAATGGAGCTCTCCTCGTCTTGAAAGATTTGCAGCCCAACAGGCCTGACAAAGCGACTTACTTGGCAAATCCCAAAAAAACTGGGCTGTGGCCGTGGACCCAGCTGTCAGCCTCTTCACCTACAGTACTCTTCCGATGGAAGTCGGTCATTGATCACATTGACCATGCCGCGCCGAGAGCACCAAGGCGGTGAACGACGGCGAGGCCTAGGAAGGGGACGACGCGGAGCCGGGGAAGACGCGGCAGTGGATGCCCACGCGGAGAGGAGTACGAGGGTTCACTGGTTCGGCTGCGGCGTAAGGCTCCCGTCGCCGCAGAATAACAGGGGGTGTGGGTGAGTAGAGGGATACCCTGGGCCAGCGGTGGGAGTAGTAGGGGGCGGTGAGGCCTCCGCGGCATCACAGCCGGCCATGAGAGGCAGGAGCACGCGGCACGACCGACGCTGCTTTGGGCGGCTGGAGCAAGAAGACCAGAGGTTGAAGAAGCATTATGGCCGTTGGATGGACATCGTACGGTCACTAGAGCTAGAATCGTTCATATTGACTAAGTTTTTTTTTGAGGGTGAATGACAGTGGGAGATGCTCCCACTGACTTTGTATTACTCACAAAAGAACAGTTACATATGTGCTACAAAGGGTGTTTGTGGCCCTCCGGCCATGCAAGCTATCCACAACCCTAGTGACCCAAATTTACAATGTAATTAGACAGGAAGGGGCGAAGTTCCTCTCTGCAGTTATGTGCTAGCAACTCCAATAGATGCTTGAATCTAGCCAGCCATGCTCCGAAGGAGTGCTGAATCCCTCTGAAGTGTTGGTTGTTTCTCTCCATCCATAGACTCCAAGCAGCCAAGAGAAATATATCCATCAAAAGAGGTTGCCTCCAGTTATCCCTACCCCCACACAGCAGAGCCAATCTGTTGGCATCTATCGGCCATGCCATTCCAACTTTACTCCAGCATTGTTGGCTAAAGGGGAAATTGAAGAACAGGTGCTCCACAGTTTCCTCGGGAGGGTTTTGACAGAACATGCATGTGTAGTCGCCCCCCGTGACAGCAAAATGTCTGTGTTTGAGCATATTCCTGGTATTCAGACGATCAACTAGGAGTAGCCACCCGAACATCTTGAATTTGATCGGGCTCTTGGCATCTGCCACAACCTGCTTGTAGCAGTGATTATAGAATTTCTTGGACGAGAAGTGCCCGAGCGTGCATTCCCAGATGTCACAACGGTCGTTGGCCACACTGTTTTGTGTCAACCCCTCCTGGATCTCTTTGATCTCCTCCCTCGCCTGGATCGAGAGAGGCAGACTAAAGATCATGGATGGGTCAGTTGCAGTAAGAACCTTAGCAATGGAGTCGTCTTCATTCATGCAAAATGAGAAAGCCCATGGGTATATGTCCACGAGTGGGGAATCCTGACTATTATCAGACCAAACATCTTTCCAGAATAAAGCGCTAGAGCCATCCCCCAGGGTGACTTTGGTGATCCCCTGGAAGATCCCACTGAGTTGCATCACGTCCTTCCACCAGAAAGAGCCCACTGCCTCAGTTGCATGCGGTATTCTGTTTCTGTAGTAAGCATCCCAAACCAGCTCTACCCAGGGGACATCTTCATGATTAAGTTGACAAAGCCCTCCGTCCTCGTCAACTTAGTAGGCCCACAAGTCAGCCACTCACTATGGTGGGTCCCATCTAGCAGGGGGTATTCATTTTTTGGTGCGTAATAAGGAGGCACTTCCTTGCGTGCGAAGATATAGCTGGCGGGTCCGACCTGTCAGCGGGGGGAACATTTTTTTTCGCGAAATACAGAAGCCCTTCCCACGTACAGTGCACGTACAGTGCGTAATAAGGAGGAACTTTCCTTGCATGCGACCATGGACCTCGTGGGTCCCAGCCGTCAGGCTCTCCATGTACAGTCCTCTTCCGATGACTCTCGTATGTTGACCACGCCGCGCCGGGCGCACCGAGGCGGTGGACGACGGCGACGCCCCAGACTGGAACGACCCGGAGATGGGGAAGACACGGCAGTGGAGTCGCAGACGGAGAGGAGTGGGAAACTTGACTGGTTCGGGTGCGGGGTGGGCCTACACTCGGCAGAGAATAACAGGAGGTGCGGAGTGGAGGGATGGCCTGGCCGTCGGCGGGGTAGCGTTTCGTTGAGGTGCGCAAAACAACGCCGCTAGACGCCGAAGGCTGGAGCAGGCAGTTCCGGCAGCGCTGGGGGAAGAAGACGAGAGATTGAAGAAGAATGCCGGCCGTTGGATGTAAATCCAACGTCTTCTTAGGCTTCAACCTACTGGCCCACATGTCAGCCAGTCCATTTGTTTTTTTAGTCCATTTGGTGGGTTGGGTGAAACAATGATGTAGCATCTATGCAGCCCGTTTAAATCCCATTTGCATTTTTCTCGAAATCCGTGGACTTGCTGGGCTGGGTGAAGATATCATGTTGGGCTAGATGGAAAAATGTTATAAAAACATAAACACATGATTGCACGTCAGTAAAATCTTTGCAAGCTTATGTACGCAATCACTAGGAGTTAACTTGCCAACTTATATATAAACAATTATTATTATTATTATTTTGTAAGAACTTTCAACTTACGAAATAAAATATCATTTTAATTTGATGAGTTAATAGTACGTGGGGTATTGTTATTTTTTAGGCTAGACGTGGGACAGTTGAGTTGGTTCTAGGGGAAAGTACTGGGAGAAAGCTCAGTTTACATCGAAAAAGAAAGTGGGAGAAAATTCAGAGACCTGCTCGGTCCACCTGAGGAGGGGAATATGTTGGGAGGAAGGAGATTCAAAGCACGGCAGCCGAGTTTTTCCGGACAAGTGAACTAGTTTACATACATAAGCAAATAGCCACTAAAAAAGGCAATCAGGTTAATGGGTTCTTAAAAGAAATATTTCGGACAAAACAGATAATTACGACACATAGGCTAATGCATGAAACACTCAGATGATAAAGGTGCTTATAAACAGATAAAGTACAACATCTAGACCTTCCTGGCACGCTTGATCATGACGCTGCGGCTGTCCGTGTACTCGTCGGTTACGGGAAGCAGACACGCCCTCATGTCCAAGATCTGCTTGTACATGTCGTAGCATGCGTATGCATCCTTGGCCGCGTAGGTTATGTAGGCTAGATTCAGAGGTACCTCCCACGTGTTCAGGTCGTCTTCTTTCATGTTGGCGTATCAGGGGTCGATGATGGTCTCAGCGAGGTCAACCACGGAGTCCTTCTCCTGCCCGTTGCTGATGATTGCTTCTGGATGTCGACAAGCTTGTTGCACCAGATGGCCGAATCGTCGCGTTCTTCCTTCTCTCCACCATAGCGAAGGTGCAGTCGGCGCTGCCGATGAAACGGGCGAATGCTCCAGAACCTGGTGCAGCCATAGGACTGAGGCGAGGCAGAGCTTAACCGAGTCCGTATCGTTGGTGTACATCACATTCAACTTGGTGCAGCCATAGGACTGAACGGCGAACTCAAAGGGGAACTCCTTGCTGAAGTCCATATCTAGCAGGCTCACCCCTCGGATCGCCATTGGAGTCTCTTCGAGTGAACGAGTGTGTAGGCGGCGGCAGCAGTTCATTTTTCAGCTCTTGGGGAACTGGATTCAACAGTAAGCTTAGTGTGTACAGGCGACAACAGTTACTACCCCTCCCTCGTCCGCTGCACGCCCGGCAGAAGATGCACCCTCGGCCACACGTCGGTTCACGAGCGGGTCTGTATTCGTACTGTAATAACAGGAGTTAGTGGTCACTTTACTTAAATTTAATTAGCTTTAATAGAAATTTATACTTAAAACAAGCAATGCATTCGCTTGTTCTATCAGTGCCACAGGATCAACATGCACAACAATTAGAATTATTATTCTCAGGACGCTCACGATCAGCACATTTGTCGCACTTTCACAAAGATAATACTACCAAGTTTGAACTGTTTGTTATGGTTGTTGTCCTCTGCATCATCATGTCGTGTTTCCCAGCTTGCAAGATTCAGAACCAACAAATAAGATCCAAATAATAAGTACAACAAAGATGCCTACACATCTCATTGATTCCCAGCTTGCAAGATTCAGAACCAACAAATAAGATCCAAATAATAAGTACAACAAAGATGCCTACACATCTCATTGATTCCCAGCTTGCAAGATTCAGAACCAACAAATAAGATTCAAATAATAAGTACAACAATGATGCCTACACATCTCACTGATTCCCAGCTTGCAAGATTCAGAACCAACCCATTAGAGCCTTTTGATAAAGTGAATATCGGGATTAAATCCATCTTGGCTAGCCATGTCATACAATCGAAGAACTTGGCGAATGCTCTTGACCGTCACAACATCTGTAGTTGAGTATTCCTGTTTGCACAATGCAGATAATAAAGAGCATGATTACTATAATAGTGGCACTAGTGGAAGTCAACCTGCAGCTCCACCCGAGGATTCAATTCATGCCACTTTTTCTGCAGTTCGCCTGAAATGAAGCAAAGATTGCATCATTCAGCTACGGCTCATCTTGCAAAGGCTAATAAAATCTTGCACGAGATTACCAGCAGAATTTGACGGAGATTTTGGAAACTCCAATCACCATTTTGTGCAGTTCCACCAAAATCGAGAGATGTTGCCCATGTAACATTTTAGGTGAACTGCACAAGACACTCATTCCCAAAAAGTGTTTTGTGCAGTTCACCAAAAGGTCACAATAGCAACAAGGTGAAATGGATATCCCTATCTGCACAAAAAGATAGAAAGTAAACAGTTGCTGGTCAATAAGAATATACGAAACATATACAAAATGAAAAGAAGCATCTTAATTATGTTCATGGCAATCACGCAAGGACAGTAGAAATTTTAAAACGTCAGCAATGCTTCATGTTACCAGAAGCATTACGATCAACAATGAGATTCCTCAAATATGGGATTACTTTAATGGCGGCATTGCTTGTTTACCAGACACAGTAAATCAACAGCAGCTAAAGAGTTGGTTTAAGGGCATGGGACCGTGGGGACACCAGGACACTCAGCAGCGTAAAGGAGCAACTTACTTATCATACTGGGGAAAACAGCAGGAGTGCCATTTGTAACACAGTTTAATTGCATCTTATCACTGGAGGCATTAGATTAACAATAACACTGGTGAGACATGCCCCTAAGGTAACAGTGTGATCGCTTCATTTTACATGCGCCCTTACATTAAGAACAGCAAAAGGTTGGTACAAGGACATGCGACAGTGGACGCATCAGCACAATGTACCTACAAGGAGGCATAAAGTGGTGATGCTGAGTTTGTTCATGCTATGTGAGGGCAGCAAACCTAATCCTGGAGACCTTGTACTATGTGAGGGCAGCCAATCTAATCCTGGAGACCTTTTACTATGTGAGGGCAGCAAATCTAATCCTGGAGACCTTTTACTATGTGAGGGCAGCACATCTAATCCTGGAGACCTTTTACTATGCGAGGGCAGCAAATCTAATCCTGAGACCTTTTACTATGTGAGGGCAGCAAATCTAATCCTGAGACCTTTTACTATGTGAGGGCAGCAAATCTAATCCTGGAGACCTTTTACTATGTGATGGCAGCAAATCTAATCCTGGACATACTCTGTTGACTTGTCCACCAGCCGCCACTTTCTATCCTTTTTTCCACCAAGAATAGATCTGTTCCTTATCCAGTTTGTACTGCGTTTTCCCATTATTTCCCTTTTCAACCAAGAGACCGGTTGGGTATCCGGTCTCTACTACTTTCACCATATTATTTCCTCTTTGAATCAAGTCCTAGATTCATGCTACAACTTTCCCCCTTTCTTCGTTGTTTGAACAAAGCCCTAGATTCGAATGCATGAAGTAGCTTTACCTCTAATAATACTAAAAAATTAGGTGGCTTTGGAAGAGCTGATGGGAGTAGAAAAAGATGCACATGCAGACACGTGGGGAGCTGGGGCAGTAGAGCAAGGCCTCTTTCGAAGAACTTATACCTGATGGTCGCCGGGATGTCGGCGGCGGCAGGTCGGATCTGCAGACAATACGACATGGAGGAAGAAGGGTCGGAGGACCTCCCGAGCCGGCGCTGTGTCGGAGAGAACGACACGGCCAGAGGATCGGGCCCCTTCGGCAGCTGTGGGTTTCCTCCCTCGGCGGTGATGACCGCGTGAACGATGCACCTTTTAGTCCTCTACACACACCGGCCGAAGGGATCCGGCCGGATCTGTGACCAGCGGTGAGCAGAGAGAAAATGTCGCTACCGCTGTCTTGTTTATATCTGGAGAGGATGAGAGAATGAAGAGAGCAACCCTAGTAAAGCAAGCGCTCAGGCCCCTGCGTCCATATATGGTGGAGTGATTATCTTTTTTCTCTCCACAACAAGCATTTCAATTTGTGTACGTGGCATTAAAGAAAAGAAACTCTCTATTTAAGGTGACTACTGTACGACTCCTACTTACTACTAGTAGTACTACAGTATTGTTCACTTGTGCTCCTCGCCCCTCCATTCATTGAACAACCCCACGGGTGAATAAACATACAGTAAGTACTGTATTTATATAGAACGAACAAGCTTGAACTATTTTCGCGTAGTTAAAAGTTGAGGGCGGGGCTTTTCCCGGGCAGTACGCGCGACCGTTTTCGGGTAGGCGGTTTGACAGAGAGGCGAGGAGGGTGAGCGAGTGGGGCTGTGCGATTTGACGGCGCATTACTGCTGGAAAGACTTGTGATATGACCACTCACTATAGTCATGAATTACTGGCGCTCTGACCGGGGTGATGCCCCCCTTCCGTTCTGCGCTCTAATCTGGTGCATGACACGTCGACCCGGATGCTGGCTCTCCCACATGTCGGACTAGTAAGAAGGAGCAAAGAATGATGAGGTATATACTAGTACTATACTAGAGTACTACTCAGGTCGGAGGAGTGCGAACCATGGCAGCCCAGTGAACCAGTAGTGCGAACCACGGTAGCCCAGTGAACCAGTAGTAGAAAACAATGTGGTGATATGGCCATAAAAAACAATGTGCTACGGTCCACACTGTAGCATGTACAGTAACACTCCTCTTTGTTTGGATCCCTGAGTTAGAGCTAGTTTGGGTTGAAATAGCCTGAAATTATCGAAACAAGAGGGGTTAGTTTGAGCTAGTTTGCTCTAACCCAGCTAAAAAACTAGCCCGGTGGAGAGGTTCTAATTGGGTTAGTTATCCTCGGGCCCACTAAAAGAGAACTAAAAAATCTCCCCTGCCCGCACCAGATCGCTCCCCCTCTCGCACGACTCCTCTCTGTTTCCCATAGGGCCGCTCGCCCTCTCTCTCCTCCGGCCGCTCGCCCTCTCTCTCCTCCGGCCGCCCTCTCCTTCAGGCCTCCACCGCCCTACTCCGGCCGCCCTCTCCCTCCGGCTTTCGAAAGTCGCCCCACTCCCCCTTCACCAGTCGTTTTTCTCCCTCTGTCGTGTGTGGCGGTGGCGCATCTACCAGGGAGGTGGGGTGAGTTTGTTCGTTCCTTCTCTGTCTCACGGCCGTATCATTGATCTTGCTTGCTCTAGCGCTAATTCTGATTTGGAAAAGTACATCGTGATCAAACTTGGTATAGATCTGTGGTTCACGCATGGAATTGTTTGATGCTGCTTGAGGAGGTAATAAATCTTTCTAGAGGCCCAAAGATTCAGGTCACCTTTCTAGGTATTTGAATTTCAGGCTTGCATTATTTATAGAGGCCCAAAGATTCAGTTCACCTTTCTAGGTATTTCAATTTCAGGCTTGCATTATTTCTAGAGGCCCAAAGATTCAGTTCACCTTTCTAGGTATTTCAGTTTCAGGCTTGCATTATTTCTAGAGGCCCAAAGATTCAGTTCACCTTTCTAGGTATTTCCCTTTCAGACTTGCATTATTTCTAGAGGCCCAAAGATTCAGTTCACCTTTTTAGGTATTTCAGTTTCAGGCTTGCATTATTTCTAGAGGCCCAAAGATTCAGTTCACCTTTCTAGGTATTTTAGTTACAGGCTTGCATTATTTCTACAGGCCCAATGATTAAGTTCCCAGTCAGCGGCAAGCGGCCCTGCTACCCATGCCGGTGTCGACCTCAACTCGCAAGGGCCGGCGTCGGAGGGGTTCCTGGGGCTTGGGCTCTACAGAGCCCTCCTCCAGAGCGACGATGGCGAGGTCCTCCCTCGATGCGTGAGGGGCCCCGGGCTCCCTCCCTATCGTGAATGACTTCCGTGATGAGTTAGCTCATTCTTTGTTTCATGAAGTGTTTTTTTATTTTGTGAAGCTTGATTGACGACTTGTATGTTTAAGTGGGATATCTCATTTGTATGGACAAAGTAAAAATTATCATGTTTTGCATGCTTGATTTGTATAGATGGTTCGTTTATGTCAATTGTGAGCGGGAGGAGGCCACAGAAGAGCCGGCCACACCAAGATGGTGCTTGGATCCAATGGACTTATTTTAGTCTGACTAAAAATAGTCTCTTTAAGAGGCTAAAGTTCCAAGCACCCTTGACTAAAGAGGGGCTAAAACTAGTCTTGAGACTAAAAAGTTTTAGTCAGGGGTACCCCTACTAAAATGTGGATTAGTCCTCTCTCTCCTCATTTAATTCCTCTCCTTTAACACAGGCGAGTTCTGGATTGGAGGGTTTGGAGGATAATAAATGCTCATTAACTTGATTTTAGTCTCTTTAGTATTTGGATCCAAGCATGGGTGAGGCTAGCAAGTTTTAGTCCCACTACTTTTAGTCATGAACTAAAACGTATCCAAGCACCCTCCAAATCCGGTAGGAAATAGGGTCCAAATTAATCAAATGATTGAGATAGAGCATTTATTGTCAATCTAACCCTGCCATCCATACACCTCTTTGGTTTAGAGTTAGTTCAGGGTTAGAATCTAACTCTAACCTCTAACTAAGTTAGAGTTCTCCTCGTCTCGGTTCATCGCCATCATACTTTCCCCATTTCTGTGTTTTCAGTATCCTGCGAATCAAAGAGGCCCTTTTTTTGCGGGAAAAATCAAAGAGGCCCTTAGACTGGTTTTGGTCCGGTCATTTTTTATAAACGTGTTATGTCCAAAATTTAATGAACGTGCTCCGGTTTCCACGAAAATAATCCGATTTCATGTAGTAATTCATTCATTTATTTATTCTTCTGCGGGGTGTTTGCATGTAATTCATGAGGTCTGAAATGTAAAGTACCCCGGCATATGCTCCGAGTCGTGCATGCACTACGACCCAGATGCTCTATGTGCCACATGTCGGCGAATGGGAGCACGTGGAAATAGCCTAGGAGTACATATAGGAGGATAAATGCGTGAAATAATATGTACTGTGAAGCGTAGCCGCGGTTCGAAAAGGAGACCTAAAGTGATGACAGCTATAGGTCGCACGCACCCAACTAGTGGTACTAGACATACGACTAATTTTTCCCTCAAAAAAAAAGTGGCACGAGTGCTCAGTACTCCTATTCTATAAACACGAGTCCCATCTGACAACAGCGTCCGTGCTACAGCTAGCTCTCCTCCCTCGTTTCTTTCTTCTAATTCTAAACTCGGCCGACGCCCGGTGGGCGGGGTGGGTTTGCTCAACTGCGGCCCCACCTCACAGTGAAAACGTTACGACTGGAATAAAAATGCCATATACTCCCTCCGTTCATAAATATAAGCCTTTTTAGATATTATTTCAAATGGAATACAACATACAGATGTATGTAGACATAGTTTAGAGTGTAGATTCACTCATTTTGCTCCGTATGTAGTAGTCACTTGCTGGAATCTTTAGAAAGACTTATATTTGGGAACGGAGGGAGTACTATACTAATAAAACATTAAGGCCACGAGGCGATGCAGTGCTGGTTACAGAAGGCAAGAAGAGATGCATCCATCGACGACGTCCACCTCCTCGACTCAGGGCGCCGGCCCACCGAACGGCGCCTATGTAGCAGCGGCTTTCGTGGCCAGGTCGACGTGCTTCTGAACAATGGCGTCCAAAGATTCCAGCCGCTGGAAGAAGGCCAACATCTTCCTGTCCTCGCTTGCCTTGTAGTGGCCTATGTAGACAATTTCCTCGTAGATGTGGATGTGCAGGTCGACGGTTTCTTGCATGGCGAGGCGCTGCGCGGCGAGCGCGGCCTCGAGGTGCACATTCTTCGTCGCGACCTCTGGCACCTGCAGGGCCACCATGGCTTGAAAGAGTTTGTCACCATGGAGGCCGATGAGGGTGGCAGGCAATGAGGAGCCTGGGCGCGCGGGCTGGAGCAGTACGGCAAGGTCGTCCGCACGCTTCTTGACGGCGGTGAACTTGCGGATGGAGTTGACCATCATGTCGTCCATGCGAGAGGCGAAGCCGGCGTCGGCGAGGGCTACGATGCCTGCGGTCGCCAGCACTGTCTGGAAACGCTACATGGTGCGGGGCCGCAGGCCGGCGCCTTGGATGATTTGGCACAGCCGACTGCCGCTCGCGTCCATCGCCTCCATAGGTGCTTGTGGCTTCTGGTCACTTGGTCTTGGATTGGAGTGAGAAGTGTTGCGCAGAGACTTGGGAGTAGATGGATTGGAGTGGTGGGGCGCCTTTATTATATGAGAGTCGAAACTGTGTTGCATTCACATCGTGCTGGCTCTATTCTGCTTCTCCAATTAATTCCCTCTGCATGTAATTGAGGATGCATCATCGACCGTTCAACGTCTCGGGAACCGCAACCCTCTCCCTCCTTGGCATTCAAGCACCTATGGACCCGTCGACGACGAGGTGCCTATGGTGACTTCATAAATTTCAAGATGATAGTGCCGTGCGTGTGTGCGTTCATAGGGGTGAGTGTATGCGCGTGTATATGAGCACTTGCGTCTGTACTGTGTAAAAAAACGTAAATGCGTGTCAAAAAGAGACTAGTCAGTATACTCAATATTGTGCACCTCGGAGAGGAAAACGATAGAAATAGTACGTATCTATTTACGGTGCAGATTCACTCATTTTGCTCCATATGTACTCCGTCTCGGTGTAGTCTAGTCACTTGTTGAAATCTCTAGAAGGGCAAATACTCCTTTCTGGTTTACAGGGCTATACTAGCAAGTAGTTGTACGTATAGTACAATAGTGGGCTCACATAGCAATTTCGTCTCATGCAAGAGCCTGGCTATATGCGTGCTCCAATGTTCGCAACTGCAACGTTCGGTTTGTGCTTGGCTCTTCGCCTCTTCGAGAAGACGAACAATGATGTTACTACTACTGCTTCTACAGTGTCGAATCCATTGCTGCATGTCCGTCCACCGCGAGCGGGATGGATAGCTTGTTGTAGAAGTACTACTAAGCAAAAGCCTGTCCTCGTTTGCGAGCAACCGCGCGCATGGGTGAGGGAGAAGGCGTGTAGTAAAATCAAGCTTCTCCTCGTTGTACGAGTTGACGCGACACATCATAGCACTGGCCCCACATGCTTGCCTATAAACTTGGCTGAAAGACCGCAGTGTACAATATATTTGCTGCAACCTCTAACATTTACCCACCACAAATTAAAATATATGTGGCCGTATGCATCGTTCTGATGCAGAGGCCAGGGAGTCCCCCCTTTTTGAAAAAAACAAATTAAAATATATATTCCTGTCTTGACCAGATGAGCGTGCAAACTACAATCACCAGGGTGTCAGGTAGGGCCAGAAGACTATTTTAATTTTTTTTTAAAAACTTCGAGACGGCCACATAGCTTGGAGCCGACCCCAACGATTTTAAGCTTACAGGCACGGTACACGCTATCCTAGACTACTCTACACATGAAACTGCCACACGAGCGTCCAGGCTGCGCTTGGCTCTTCGCCTCTTCGGGAAGTTGAACAATGATGGAGTACTACTGCACTAGAGGAGTACTACAGTACGGTTCTGGCCATCTGACACCGATTGAACTGCTGCATGTCCACCACGTGCGGGAGGGAGAGCGTGTAGCGAAAGCTTCTCCTAGTCTAGCCAGCCACCACGCTCATGGGCGAGGGAGGGACGCTCCTGCCTTTGCGTGTATGACAGGTGGGCCCGACAGGTGTGGCCAACCTGTCATACAGCCAAAGGCAGGTGCAGTTAAGTCCGCGAGGGAGAGGATAATAAAACTTCTCGTTGATGTACGAGTTGACGCGACACATCAAAGCACTGCACTTGATATATTTCAATAATTTGCGTTTACCGATGCATTAATTACAGCGCATGCATGCATGCCGTGACTCTCCTTTTGATACTTGCATGTGGTGATTTAATGCACCTTGAAGTAGTATAAAATATGTGACGGTAAAGCTTTGTAATACCCCGGCCCAAGTCGAGAGATGGTTGTGCACGAGGAGGGCGAGATCATGCAGACCGAACAGGACCCGACGATGGAGCTCTCTAAGGTCTCGATGGACCTCACCGTGCTCCACTGCCCCTTGTGCCTCCGCCCCTTGACGCCTCCAGTGTATGAGGTTCGAATACACCTCATCCGTTCGGCTGATTGATCAAGGTGCAGGTTTCTTGATTGATGTGTTGTTCGATTGATTTCTGCAGTGCAAGGGAGGGCACCTGGCCTGCGCGGACTGCCGCGTCGAGCGCCCCAGGAACCAGCGGCACTGTGAGAAGTGTGAGCGCGGCGGTGGCTTCGACGTGTGGAACATGGCGGTGGACTCCGTCCTTTCGTCGGTGAGGGTGGAGTGCCCGCACGAAGGCTGTGGGCTCTACGTCACTTACCACAAGCTCGCCGATCACCAGAGTGTGTGTCCGCTCGCGCCCTGCAAATGCCCCGTGCCCGTCTGCGGCTACGAAGGCCCGCCGCCGGAGCTCTACCACAACATCAGCACCGCGCATCCCATGCCCGTGCATAGGATCTAGTACGGCAAGGTGCTCCGGCTGCAAGTGCCACTCTCGGAGCAACTGCTCTTGCTGTTCGCGGAGGAGGACCGCCGCGTGTTTTTCTTGGTCGGCGGCATGCTCGAGATCGGCGCGCCTATCGCCGTGTCGGCCGTCTGCATCAGAGTGGGGGCGTCCCCACTGCCGCACTACGTGGCCAAGCTGTGGGCGAACGGCACGCCGGGGGAGCCCAAAGGCACGACCGATGCCGTCAAGGTGGAAATGGAGGTGACAAGCAGCAAGGATCCCGGCGACGTCGACGTGTAGGAGCCGACCTTCTTGACAGTTCCGCTCAAGCTGCTGCCCGGGGCTAAGCTTGTGTCCCTCCACATTCAGATTGACAAGCTCACGTCCTAAATGTTTCTACAGTGCCTTCTATTTATCTTAGTAATATGCTAATATAGGGATTACCTTGGTCTACTTTAGCTTAAGAAATGGTGGGTTTTGGTGGCGATGCAGCAATTACTTCGACATCAGATCAGTAATTTCCAACAGTCGAACGGATATTTTGTGTCTGTTGGATATAAAGTTCCTTTGGGTAAGAAGTACTACTTGTCATCAAAATGGATAAAAGAAGATGTATGTAGACGTATTTTAGTTCTAGGTACGTCCCTTTTTATCCATTTTGATGACAAGCACTCCCTCCGTTCCACAATACATGCCTTCCATTTGTCAAAATATAGATGTATCTAGACATGTTTTAGTATATAGGTACATCCATGATAGAGCCAATCGCATGGTTGAGAACACTACAATTTGTAGCTACAGATGCGTGTGTGACTCCCAGATGCAGAGGCCGGGGGTCATCATCCTCCTTTTCGAGAAAAAACAGACGCGTGTGTGAGAGCTCGCCACGCGGCTATTCCTGTCGAACGCCCCATTAACCGTAAGATATGTATACGACGGTGCCAGTTATTGCACGTACACAACAGTACTCCCTCCTTTCCGATTTATAGGGCTTAATTCAAAAATCTCACCAACCAAGATGGTGAGTGGTGAAATATTTTTTGTAGTTTGCAAAAGCACCTAATTAATGCTCTTGTTTTTCTAAAAAAATTATGTTTATCAATGCATTAATTGCAATGCATGCATGCATAAAGTACATGCATTGGTCAATTTTCTCTTAATACTTGCATGCAATGATTTAATGCACCTTGAAATCTGAACATGTGTTGGGGAACAACCAAATTGAGCCTTATAAAATGGAAAAACTAAAATTTTGAGATAAGCCCTATAAAACCGGAAAGGAGGGAGTAGAAAAAGAAGTAGTCCATCCGGGAATAGTGCCGCACTTCGAAACTAGAACCGTCAATAAATTTTGAGCTTGCGTCTCGTCACATTCCAAATTACTCCACGCTATATTCAATTGCAAACCTGTTCACACCGATCACAACCTAAACGGTTTCTCACTTAGGAGCATATTAGTACCACGCTATATTGAATTGCAAACCTGTTCACACCGATCATAACCTAAACGGTTTCCCACTTAGGAGCGTATTAGTACTCGGTTATAAATACTAGTATGCCAAGATGACTGCACATTCCTCCTCAACTCCTCATCCAGAAAAACAAACAAGTCATTCAACATCCTTCCCTTGCGTCTGCCATGGCCAGCGTGACTTCTGGGTCGAGAGATTGCCACCAGGGGGAGGCGAGTGTAACGCCCCGGATTCGATGCGCCAGGTGTCTGCCAGTTATTCGCTGTCGTTGCCATGTCATTTGCTTGCGTGTTGCATTTTGCCATGTCTTCATCTGCATTTCATATCATGTCATCATGTGCATTGCATTTGCATACGTGTTCGTCTCTTGCTTCCGAGCATTTTCCCCGTTGTCCGTTTTGCAATCCGGCACTCCGTTGTCACCCGGCGGCCCCTTTTGTCTTCTTCTCGTGTGTGGGTGTCAAACTTTCTCGGAATGGGCCGAGGCTTGTCTAGTGGCCTTGGTATACCACCCGGAGACTACCGGTCAAGTTTCGTTTCATTTGGAGGTCGTTTGGTACTCCAACGGTTAACCGGGTAACCGCGAAGTCCGTTTTGGCATTGCAGCAAAACCCCCCTTCAAACAGTCCCAAACCCCTCTAAGTCCCTGCCATGCTCTCGGTCGTTCGATCACGATCGCGTGGGCGAAAACCGCACCTCATTTGGACTCTCCTAGCTCCCTCTACCTATATATGTGTGTCTCTCCCGAGTTTTTCGCGCAGATGAACCCTAGCAATTTCCCCTCTCCGCGCCGGACGCAATCTCCGCGCCGCGCCGGACATGTCCGCCGCTCCCCTCCACGTCGCGCCGACCAGTGGCAGGGCGCCACGTCAGCAGCGCCGTCGCCCTCGCCCAACCCCGTCGTGCCACGTCGCCGCCTCCAGCTCCCCCGCCGCCGCGGCCCGCGGAGCCCATCCGGGGCCCGCGCGGGCCCGAGCCGCCGCCGCCGCCCCGAGGCGCTCGCCACCCCGCGCGCCCGCTCCTCCCTCCGTCGG
>NC_057808.1:549729465-549752278 GCF_018294505.1 Triticum aestivum
CTGATCCGGCCGCACCTCGCCGCCGTGGCTCCGAGCCGGCCCCAGCCGCCGCCCGGCCGCGCCTCTCCTTCCTCCCTCCGGCGCATCGAGCCCGAGCTCGAGCACTGCCCTCGATCCAGTGCTACAGTGCCCGCAGGTTGACCCCGAGAATATTCTAAGTCCTGGAAATTTATCATTATCAAGCCATGTTCAACTGTGTGTAACTTTGTGCATGCATGCCCGTTTTGTGCGTGTAATATGTCAAATTGTTCGCCTCGTGATGCTCTTCATTTTGTTCAATTGCACGATGTTCATTAGAGGTCATCTTGATGCCCAAATCTCTGTTGGAAGAGGGCTAGTTGCTGTTATTCTCTGGTTCTTGTCAGAACTTGGAGATTTGTCATTTTTGTATCATTTAATCTGTGCATCTTATGAGCATGAGCTCTACATGTGTTTTGAAGTATGCCATGCCATCTTTCCAGTTGTATAGTCCATGTATTTTTTTGATCTCTGTGGTGACTAGCACAAGCATGCAAAGTAGGCTCCGTAATATTTCTGATTTCAGAGACTTCGTGATTTCTCTAAGTCTTTGTCTGCTGTAATTTTGTTGCCATGTAAGCTTGATGCTACAGAGATATCCATGCATATTTTGGAGATGTTTTGTAGCTATAGTTGTAATGGATCCATTCCTGCAATTGTTTGCAATTATGGAGTGCCCTAGCATGACTCAATCTTGCTCTACGTTTGCTATAAAATATTTCTGGCAGATTCTTAACATTATATTCATTTTTGCCAAGCTTGTTATAGTTAATACATGCATGATATGCTTTTGTTCTTGCCATGGTTAGCTTCATAAACTTGCCATCTTGCTGTAGGTATGCTTGGTTTATCATGCATTGCTTTGTGGTGAGTGCATCAAGCTCACCAACATGCCTACATATTAATATTTCTGCCATGCTCTGTTTTCTGCTAAGTCTGAAACCTGATAACGAAACTTGCTATGTTTACATGCTTTCCATCATATCTTCAAAGTATGCTTTGAGTAGATTCATGCCATGCCTTGTTTTGCCATGTTAAGTTCCTGTAGCATGTTGAAATCATGCTCTGAACATTGCAACCTGATGTTATTTCTGCCATGTCCAGTAATTCTGCTAAGTCTGTGAACCTGTTATTATTTGCAATCTTGCCATGTCCTTTTGAGCATGTTCTAGTGATTTCTGGAGATAGCTCAGTGTTCATGTTTTGTTGTGCTTTACCTGTACATCATTTCCATGCCTTTTCTTTTCATGTTGAGTTGCTGTAGCATATTGTTTTGATGCTTGCCATATGCCCAGTTGCTGTTTTGGCCAGATTGTTGCTATGTCTTGTTTGGAGTGTATGTGTTGCACCGTTGCTCCGTTTTGAGCATGCTCTATATGAAACTTGCTTAGTTTTGTATGTAGTTCCATGTTATCATGTTGCATCCTTGTTTTGAGGTGTTTGCTTGATGTTTGTATGCATTTTGCATCAATGTCATGTTTAACTTGTTTTGCTCATATCTTCTACGCCGTAGCTCCGAATCTAATGAACTTTATATGTAACTTGGCTAGAATTTCATGTAGATCATCATGGTGCTATTTAACTTGCTGTTTAACAACTTCAACTTAATGCTTATTCAGTTCTGGACCAATTTTGAAACTTGCATATGAGGACTTACCGGAATTGTTATATGTTGTTTCCGGCCTCATTTAAACTTGCCTTGATGTGTTGTTCTTGTATGCATCATCTCTTGTCATGAGTAGCTTCTTATTGCCCTGTCATGCATCATTCTTGATTGAGCATCATGCCTTGTTCTTGTGTGGTGTGTTTACCTTGTTGTGTGCTTCTTCTCGATAGTTCCCGTGTCATTGCGTTCGTGAGGATTCGTTCGTCTTCGTGGCTTCATCTTCTTCATGGATTCGTTCTTCTTCCTAGCAGGATTTCAGGCAAGATGACCGTCACCTTGGATCTCATTACTATCATTGCTATGCTAGTTGCTTCGTTCTATCGCTTTGCTGCGCCACCTTTTCACTTGTTCCTCAAGCCTCCCATTTTGCCATGAACCTCTAACCTTTGTCACCCTTCCTAGCAAACCGTTGTTTGGCAATGTTACCGCTTTGCTCAGCCCTTTCTTATAGCGTCGCTAGTTGCAGGTGAAGATGAAGTTTGCTCCATGTTGGATTATGTTTATGTTGGGATATCACAATATCTCTTATATATTATTAATGCATCTATATACTTGGTAAAGGGTGGAAGGCTCCGCCTTATGCCTAGTGTTTTGTTCCACTCTTGCCGCCCTAGTTTCCGTCTTACCGGTGTTATGTTCCCGGATTTTGCGTTCCTTACATGGTTGGGTGATTTATGGGACCCCCTTGACAGTTCGCTTTGAATAAAACTCTTCCAGCAAGGCCCAACCTTGGTTTTACCATTTGCTCAGCCTATTTCTTTTCCCTTGGGAGTCGCGCTCTCGAGGGTCATCTTTATTTACCCCCCCGGGCCAGTGCTCCTCCGAGTGTTGGTCCAACCCGTCAGTCGCCGGTGGCCACCAGGGGCAACTCTGGGCTGGCCTATCGGAAGCTTGGACAATCCGGTGTGCCCTGAGAACGAGATATGTGCAGCTCCTATCAGGATTTGTCGGCACATTCGGGCGGCTTTGCTGGTTTTGTTTTACCATTATCGAAATGTCTTGTAACCGGGATTCCGAGACTGATCGGGTCTTCCCGGGAGAAGGAATATCCTTCGTTGACCGTGAGAGCTTATCATGGGCTAAGTTGGGACACCCCTGCAGGGTATTATCTTTCGGAAGCCGTGCCCGCGGTTATGTGGCAGATGGGAATTTGTTAATATTCGGTTGTAGAGAACTTGACACTTGACCTTAATTAAAACGCATCAACCGCGTGTGTAGCCGTGATGGTCTCTTCTCGGCGGAGTCCGGGAAGTGAACACGGTTTCTGGGTTATGTTTGTCGTAAGTAGGAGTTCAGGATCACTTCTTGATCATTGCTAGTTTCACGACCGTTCCTTTGCTTCTCTTCTCGCTCTTATTTGCGTAAGTTAGCCACCATACATGCTTAGTCGCTGCTGCAACCTCACCACCTTATCTTTTCCTTTCCCATTAAGCTTTGCTAGTCTTGATACCCATGGTAATGGGATTGCTGAGTCCTCGTGGCTCACAGATTACTACACCACCAGTTGCAGGTACAGGTTTTGCGATGTTCATGACGCGAGAGCGATGTCTTGTTTTGGAGTTCTTCTTCTGCTTCTTCTTCGTTTAGGGGATAGGTTCCAGGTCGACAGCCTGGGCTAGCAGGGTGGTGGTCGTTTGAGTTCCTGTTTATGTGTCATCCGTAGTCGGAAGTGGTACTCATGTATGATGTATTAATGTATTCTTGCGGCAATTGTATGTATCCCCAATTATTATGTAATGTTGATGTAATGATATCCACCTTGCAAAAGCGTTTCAATATGCGGTTATATCCTTGGTGGGGCCTTCGAGTCTCTTTAGGATAGTATCGCATATTGGGCGTGACAGCGAGCATGGAAGCGGAAGCATGAGAGATGTCCCGCCTCGCTGCGAGAGCATCCGACATGTCCCGCCGCGCGGAAGTAGCAGCACAGAGGTCCCGCCGTGCCGCTGAAGCAGCACGGAGGTCCCGCCGCGCCGTCGATGCAGTAGACTGGTCCGGCCGCGCCGCGGAAGCAGCAGAGATGTCCCGCCGTGCCACAAATGCAGCAGAGATGTCGCGCCGCGCCGCGGCGGCCTGGGAAAATTTCTCGCGGGCAGGCGACGACTGTTACACGCGCATGCATGCGATCGTCCATAGACAGATGGATCAGATCTCCGGCTGGGCGAGGTTGCAGGACGACATGAAAGCCTCATTTGAACAGGCTACCAGCGTCATCCGGCAACTAAGGGAGGGCAATGAGAGGCTCCGGGCCAAGCGCGACCTGTCGAGGGAGAAGATCGTCCAAAGTGCAGACCAGCAGGAGGAGACCAGTGCCTTGTTGAAGAGGACCGGCGTCATTGTCAAGAAACTTATGGACGAGAATGACATGCTCCGCAACGAGCGCCAAAGGCTGGTGGAGGAATCCATGGATGTTCTCAAGCAGCGTCTTGAGGACACGAAAGAGCTCATCGCCGCTCGCCGCGGAGACTAGTTCCCGTGGCCTGCAGCAACGCATCAAGAAAGTAGAGATCAGCGAGCCAGATCCTTGTCTTCCTTCTTCTTTTGCCCTTGTGTATGTCGGGCGTAGCCACATGTGGCTTTTTTAATTATCTTTCTAATTATGTAAGACAATTAATCGTCCTTATCTTTCTGTGGAAGATCAATGTTGCGAGGCTGGAATGAAGAAAACTCTTGGTGTGGCGACCCTGGCGTTGCTGTTCTTTTGATGTAATAATCGGTTTAGGATGTGGATTGTGTCGTCGGTTGTGAAATGTTGGGTTCTAGCGCGGATGTTTGCCTTTGTTGGCCTCTTGGGATGTTGCGATTTCAATCTGGTAGCTTTTAGTCCTTCGTGTTAGGCTGGAGTTGTGCTGAACTTCTTGTGAATTGTGGTGGTTTTCAGTAATGAAAATCGGAAGGGGCAAGCCCTTCTTTGATAAAAAAAAATTAATCGTCCTTATATATTCATCAGTCTTGCTATAAGTCGCAGTAGATGCTATATAGGTCTGTCGGATCTTACATCAAGATCCGTGCTTTCAGATTTTCTTTTTTCTCTCTTAAATCTCAGTCGAGTGAGACATAGCCATGCCATTAAATAGAGGCTCGGGCGCCATTAATGGAGACCTTGGGAGAGAGGTGGACGGCAGATGGAGGTCAAAGGGCTCTCCTCCCGATAAGCACGCGCAGGGGTCTGATCGCACGCCTCTCGTACTCAAATAGCTACCCTGCACGGCGCCTCCTAGCTAATAAAAAATGGGGATGCGTGGCGGCACGTAAATGGTACTAGTAAGTAGAACGCCCAAGGTTTCAATAATACTTGTGTTTCCGATTGTAACGTGACAACACTTGTTCCAAAATGACTTTGTTGATTGTTAATGTGTGCGCCTTCGCAAATCGGACTGCAAATTTACCACAGCATGTTGGTGCCATGTCATGGCACCAAGCCAAGTTTCATTATTTTCATGCGTGTTTTGGATTTACAGGAATTAAAAAACTAAGTTTCTCAATGTTTCCAACCCAGCCACGACGCCCAGAATTTTGAATTTCATTCCCATTTCTTGCATGGAACCTAGAAATTTGTCCGAGGACACACATGTGATTTTTCAACCAACTTTGGTGCACTAGAACATGTGCTTGTATTTCAAATTTGAATTATGCACACAAAGGTGACACGTTCCCTCCCAGAACCACGAGCCTTCTTAAGAGAAGCTCCGATTTGCAAGAAGCTTATACCAAAATTTGTTCCTATTCGGCCAATTTTTTTTACCACGGCATGGTACTACCATGACATGACACCATGCCAAGTTTCATGATTTTAAAACCAAGTTTCTCAATGTTCTCGACCGAGCCACGATGCCCAGATGTTTGAAATTTATTCTCATTTTTTGCATGGGACCTACTCCCTCCTTCCATCTATATAGGGCCCAATGTGTTTTTCAAGACAGCCTTTGACTATTGACAAGATTAATAGCACATGATATGTATACTAAGAAAATTATATTATTGGAAGCTCCTTTGACATACAAATTTGAAGGTATGCTTTGTGTAAGTTGCATGTCATATATTATTGCTCTAATGTTTGGTCGAAGTTAGCCTCGAAAAATGCATTAGGACCTATATAGATGGAAGGAGGAGTAGAAATTCACCCGAGGACACAAATGTGATTTTTCAACCAACTTTGGTGCACGGGAGCATGTGCTTGTAGTTCAAATTTGAATTATGCACATTAAATGACCAAAAACTCAATTAATGTGTAAATAAGGCCAAACGAAGCCGGTATAATTCCAAACTTTAACAGGGCACTCATGTAGTTCTATGTTGCCTTTGTAAATAAACTCAAGGGGGACAACGTATATCGTTTCGCACTCAAAGGTGGCACGTTCCCTCTCAGAACCACGAGCCTTTTTGATAGAAGCTTCGGTTTGCGAGAAGCCTATACCAAAATCCGTTCCTATTCGGCCAATTTTTTTACCACAACATGGTAGTACCATGACATGACATCCATGCCAAGTTTCATGATTTTCAGACGTGTTTTGGATTTATAAGAATTTTAAAACCAAGTTTCTCAATGTTCTCGGCCAAGCCACGATGCCCAGATGTTTTAATTTTATTCTCATTTCTTGCATGGGACCTAGAAATTCACCCGAGGACACAAATGTGATTTTTCAACCAACTTTGGTGCACGAGAGCATGTGCTTGTAGTTCAAATTTGACTTATGCACATTAAATGACCAGAAACTCAATTAATGTATAAAAAACGACAAACGAACCCGGAATAATTCCAAAATTTAACAGGGCACTAATGTAGTTCTATGTTGGCTTTGTTAAGAAACTCAAGGGGGGGGGCAGCGTATATCGTTTCACACTCAAAGGTGGCACGTTCCCTCTTAGAATCACGAGCTTCCAAATCAGCCCAATTTTTTACCACAACATGTTAGTGCCATGACATGACACCATGCCAACTTTCATGATTTCCAGGCGAGTTTTGGATTTACATGAATTTAAAATCAAAGTTTCTCGATGTTCTCTGCCGAGTCATGACGCCCAGATGTTTGAATTTCATTCTCATTTCTTCCATGGGACCTAGAAATTCAACCAAGGACACACATGTGATATTTCAACCCATTTTGGTGCACCGGAGCATGTGCATGCAATTCATATTTATATTATGCACATTAAAAGTCCAGAAACTCAATTAATGTATAAAAAGGCCAAATGAACCCGAAATAATTCCAAAATTTAACAGGGCACTCATATAGTTCTATGTTGCCTCTGTAAATAAAATCAGGGGGGAGGCAGCATATATCATTTCGCACACAAAGGTGACACGTTCCCTCTCGGAACCACGAGGCTTGTTGAGAGAATCTCCGGTTTTGCAAGAGGCTTATACCAAAACTTGTCCCAATTCAGCCAAAAATTATACGTATGAAAACAGGGTTTTGATTATCCCAAACATCTCGCTACCTAGACCAATAATGTACTATGATTTCAATTCAACATAAAATGGATACAAATATTTGAATTGGAGAGCGTATGGTACATGTAGTTCATAGTGAAATATGATTACTGCTATATGTATGTTTTTTGTTATCAAGATAATATTTAAATTATTGTATAACTTGAAAACAATCGTATTCAAATAAGGAAAATTGATTCAAATTTAGTCCATATGGTAGACGACAATATATATGTTCACATGGTGGAGTAAAATTTTCATATATGATGGAAGATCAAAATGTACGACTACATCAATTATAAACCGCAAGGTCACCTAACGATATATTCGAATTCAACATAACGTGGATTCAAAAATTGAAATTCGAGATCATGGCATCTGTAATCATATAAAAAGGGACATTACTCTTTCTTTGGTGGGAATTGATTTGTTTTTTGTTGTTGTTGAGGGAAGTGCGAATCGATTTGGTACTGTGCAGGGTAATCTTGTTCTCCCGATTTTTTTTACATTTTTCTTGTAGTTTTTTCAATGGCATCTATAGCAATATAGTAAAAGGGGACATGACTCTCTTGTGTCTTGTATGAATTGTTTTTTTACACGTTAAGTTTGTTCTGCTGAACAAGGAATCCGCACCTTGTTATCCCGAAATTTTCAAGCTCGAGTATCTTTTGTCTCACCTGCTTTGAAACTCCCGCTTCTTCAACCCGCGCCGCGCCTTTTTATCCCGAAATTTGGACGTGCGCGAGAACTCCCTCCTCATCCGAAATCACTCCTGCAGCCCAGACACGCGAAATCCCCCTTCTACCCCTCAGCCGGAAATGAAGCTCCACGTCACGGTGTCAAAACCGGTGGGGGTACGCTGGTAACTTACCCTACATTTCGGACAAGCGCGTCCCTAAGCTTGGCTCCCCTCTCCCCCTTCGCCCCCCATTCGTACACCGAGGCCGCCAAAACCCGCGAAACCCCACGCTCCTCCGTTGGCCTCCCGACCGCCGCCCAGCCGGAGACTCTTCCCCGACTACATCGTCCACCGCAACAGCTCGCCGTCCCTCATCCACCACACCGGATGAGGATCCGTTGTCGATCTCGTCGTCCCGCCGGATCAGCCACCCCGTCCTCCACGTCCAAGGAGCTTCCCTGACGTTCGCCTCATTTATCGCGCCACCTCAATCCCCACAGCGCCGTCTTGACCTGCCCCACCGGAACCGCAGCACGCTCACCAATTCCTCCGATGAAGCCGAGGCCAACTCGGCGCCACCAAGGAGGTTCTGCACTCACCGCTGCATTTTATCTTTTATTCAATCTCACGGGGCTGCTGGTGCTCGATACCGAGCAGACATGGCGTGTCTCCATCGACGACGCCGTCGCAGGCCACATCATCCATGATGTCTCTCCCCCATGTCGTTGCTTCCTCGGCGGCGACTTCCACAACGGCACTAGCTGCAGCCGTTCCAGCTCTCGCTCGTGCTGCGGCTCTGTTCTTGCTGTCGGTCACGCTACTGCACTGCTCCTGCTTTCGTTCGTGCTGTTGCTCTGCTCTTGCTCTCGCTTGCGCTGGTACTGCTGCTGCACGACCTCCGGCAGCTACAGGAGTTGCTGCTTTAGCACTCGCTCGCGGTGCTACTGCATGACTTGCTCTCTGCTAGTGCGTTCCCTGCTCGAGCGTCTGCTGATTTAGATCACTGCTTCTCTGCTACTAGTGCTCGAACGCCCTAAACATCTATTGCAATGCTCTGTTACTAGTTCAATCAGTTTTGACAGTAAAATTCAGTTTCGACTGTGAAGTTCATTTTCTTCAGTTAAGTTCAGAGTGAACAGTACTTACAACATCTATCGGAGCGGCCGTGGCGCGGCTGATGCGTTTTACATCTAGCACTTTTTGGTGATGTATTTTACATCATCTATTGCAGATGATATTAGGGTCCCACTTCAGATTAACGTTGTCTGTCTTGTCATGCTTTAGCCTCATCGCCGTACACCTTAGCGGAGCTGCTCCAATGACAGAACCGTCCATCACAGCGGAGCAGTACCCTCGGTGCCGTTTCCAGAGGCCTCGGATCTTCTTCCCCGCCTCCGACAGTCACACCAGCATCATCACCATCCTCCACATCCAACCCAATGATGCTGAGGTCCACAAGGCCATGCCAAAGAGGTTGTACACTCGTCGCATCACTTTGTTTCTCCATTCCTCTGTTCTTCCAATTCATGTGAGCCAAACACCCAGGTTGACTGAAATCCTATGTTTCCAAATGCTCTGTTTTGCACGTGCATTCCTATCCTATTCCTGTGTTTTTCCTGTCCCTGCGTTTATAGAATCCTCCAATTCTAAGGAGCCCTTACAGATTTACTTCATTTTCAGATATGCGTCAAAGAAAACTCTGTGTGTTATGTCCTGCTCCTGCCGTGCCGTCATCCACCCCACCTGAGGTGCACCATCGACAGAAGCGTTCACTGCAGCAGGTCCCCCTGCAGACTTCCTTTCGCGGCCTCAGATCATCTTCCCTGTTGCCGGCAGCCATGCCAACTGCATTACCATCATCGACTGAGCAGATGAACCTGAGGACTACACAGTTCCGGAAGAGAGGTCGCAGTCTTTCGTGTTTGCTTACGTTATACATCGGTTATTATTACCTGCTACTTTATCGTTCAATCTTGAGTTTTGAATTGCCCATGGGTCTCATATCGAGCCAGCAACGAATAGTATCTGTCTACTATCTGGTTCATCTGGGGTCTTCTATGTGGTTCATGTTGGGTGGGCAACAAACAATAGATGATCCATTGTATATCTTTTTAAACTGAAGCTATAATCTACCTGCTATCATTAGTTTTGGATCCATCCACTCGTTTGCTACCATCAGTCTTGATTTTTGCATGCACCCCTTTGGCCTTACAAAATCTAACTATTTTTTTATTATGCATGTCAGATATTGTACACAATCGTACTGAACATGTAGAGAAAAAGAGAAGACCGTTGCGTGCGAATATAATGTCATGCAGACGCCGCTCCATGGTGGGCGAAGTGGCCCCCCTCCTACATTTCCAGATTGTATTCCAGAGGAAGATAACTGTTCAGATGGAGATCCAGAAGGAGCCGACCACGCCTGTTTACCACCTGAGGTGTTTGCTCTAACCTGGCATGCTGATGTTGGTCATATCATGCATATGGCGCCTTGCATTGCTTACATTATACATCTTATATGTCATCACCTTAGTTTAGATTTGCTTTGTGTGAATGCCACCTGTTTGGTTTCTATATCATACTCCCACCATTCCTAAATATTTGTCTTTTTAGAAATTTTAACAAGTGACTACATACGGAAAAAATGAGTGAATCTACACTCTAAAATATGTCTATATACATCCGTATGTGGTAGTCCATTTGAAGTCTCTAAAAAGACAAATATTTAGGAATGGAGGGAGTATATGGGAATTATGCAATGCCATCTTCTTTAGCCAGGCATCATATACGTGAATCATGCAATGCCATCCTGTTTAGCCAGTCATCGTATATGTGAATTGTATTGTGCCATATTTTTTTCCATAATGTATTCCATTTGTCAACAATGTTTATACATTCATCTACTTTTCCTGTGCATCAGCCATTTGAGTCGGTCATGGGAAAATCTGGAGTGAAAACAAGGTCTTCTGAGCAGTCAGTGCTACCTGTCGATGCAGATTTCTTGCTGGTTACAGATAGCTCCTCAGAGGAGGATTCAGAGAGCGATGACCAGTCGTATTCCCCCCCCCCCCGAGGTGCATGCTCTAACTTGGCTGGGTTATATTGCTCATATAAAGCATATGGTGTATTGCATTGCCATGCCATCTGCTTAGATTAGACATGCTTTGTGTGAATGCCTCCTGTTTGCTTTCTATATCAGATATGTGAATTATGCAATGCCATGTTTCTCAGCCAGTTATCATATATGTGAATTATGCACCGCCATGGAGCCAGGCATCATATATGTGAATTATCTCATGCCATATTTTTTTTCATTACATATTCCATTTGTCGACAATCTGTGTATATTGAACTACTCTTCATGTGTATCAGCCATTTGAGCCGGTTATGGAAAAATCTGGAGTGGAAACAAGGTCTTCAGAGCAGGCAATGGTACCTGTTGAAGCATATATCTCGATGGTTACAGGGAGCTCCTCAGAGGAGGATTCAGGGACGGATGACCAGTCCTATATCCCACCTGAGGTGTATGCTCTAAGTTGCAACGTTTATATTTCTCATATGATGCATATGGTGTCTTGCATTGCTTAGTTTAGACATCATATGCACAATATTGAATTCTATCTGCTTAGTTTAGAGATCATACATGCGAGTGCCAGCTGCTTAGTATATGAATCAATTATGTCAATTATATCATGCCATCCTGTATACTTAGACAACATGTATGTGAATTATTTCATCCCAACCTATTTTAGAAAGACATCACACTAGTAGAAAAAGGGTCAAATGTCAAGCACATTAGTGCCGGTTTGCTTTTGAGCCGGCACTAATGTGTGCATTAGTGCCGGTTCCAACGGCTAGCCAGCCGCTTTCATTAGTACCGGTTCGTGGCTGACCTTTAGCACCGGTTCGTGCCACGGACCGGTACTAAAGCGAGTGGTGGCAGGATGTTGTCAGTCCGGGGCCCCTCCAGCACCTTTAGTACCGGTTCATGGACTGAACCGGTGCTAAAGGTCGTCCTACATAAGCCCTTCGTCCACCCGAGCTCGCTCTGTTTTTCCCCTTTCCCCTCTCCTCTCTGTTCTTCCCCTCTTCCTCTCGAGCTCATCACACATTTTGCCCAAAATTTGTCAAGATTTGAAGGCCCCCATCCATTCAAATGATCACAAAGGTTAGCAACTTTGTCCTTTCATCTCTCATTGCTAGATTAGCTCTTGCAATGCTTTGTATAGTGATTAATTTATGAGTTTAGTAATTTGGTAGAAAATATATGTGCTAGTATTTGATTTATATGCAATTTGTGGTCAAAACTAACACTTAGTTTGCATATGTAGGTGTGGTTTACTTAGTGCCTTCTAAATCTCCGTCGTAACCACAGTCGATCGCCCGCACCGTTCTGTCGCCGGCACCACCTTGTGGTGAGCCTCTTGTTCATGAATGTTTTACATTACCAAATTCATGTTTGTGTGATTTGGATATATAGTTACTCGTATAATTATCTTACCCGTACGTTGTTTGTTATACATAGTGCCATGGTTTTGATATCCGTCCCCGTCGGCCCTCGTCCTTGTTATGATTCGGATGTGGTATATTCTCTTTTAAAACTACTTGTTGCATTTCGTGTTTATGAAAAATTATGCCCATCAAGTTGACATAGATAGTTTTGTCTAGGAGGTTTGTGAACCGGAAATTCCAACCGACCCTATTATCGAGAGGTTAAATTTAGTTGAAAGAGAAAACGAGTATTTGAAAGAAAAATTGAAAAGAATTGAGGGGGAGAAGATGGAATTGGAGTTGCATGTTGCCGATGTCATCGATGATCACAAGATCAAGATGGAGAAAATGCGCTTGAAGATTAGAAAGATTAGAAAATATGCCATTGATAGTGAGGCTTGGTATCATTATGCTGTTGGATCAATTGGTACCTTAGTTGCGATCTTGCTCGCATTTGTTGTTGCATTTAAATTCTTTAGTTAGAGAGTTATTTGTTTGTTGCATTTAAGTCTTGTATGAACTTTATGTATGAACTTGTATTAATTTGGTCTATTTGGTGTTGTGTAATGAAGATGAGCCGACAATGGATGTACGATGACCGATGCTCTCCCGAGTTCATTAATGGCGTGCAAACTTTTCTGCTTGCGGCTGAGGCAAACAAGCGGGCGGATGGTTTTATGCCTTGTCCATGTTTAGTCTGTAAGAATGATCACAATTACTCTATGTCAAGAACCATTCACGTCCACCTGTTTAAGTCCGGTTTCATGCCCCACTATAATGTTTGGACCAA
The DNA here is from genome assembly GCF_018294505.1 of Triticum aestivum. Classification (NCBI taxonomy): domain Eukaryota; kingdom Viridiplantae; phylum Streptophyta; class Magnoliopsida; order Poales; family Poaceae; genus Triticum; species Triticum aestivum. The sequence continues at coordinate 549,742,544 of NC_057808.1, forward strand.
GCACGGAGAAAGAGGGGTTATGATGGAAGACAATGAAGAAGAAGAGGACGACGACAACTATCCTGGCCATGGGTTCCCTGAATACGATGATACAACAATGGGGGAAGAAGCTGAGCCGGCAATGCGGGAAGAAGGTGAAGAAGAGGCATCAGATGAGCCCGCTGATGATCTATGTCGGGCCATTGCCGATGCAAAGAGAAACTGTGCAAGTGATTTGGAGAAGAAGAAGTTGCAGCGCATGTTAGAGGATCACAAGAAATTGTTGTACCCGAATTGCAAAGCTGACAAGAAAAAGTTGGGCACCACACTGGAATTGCTGCAATGGAAGGCAGAGAATGGTGTATCTGACAAGGGATTTGGAAAGTTGCTGGTAATGATAAAGAATATGCTTCCAAAGGACAACGAATTACCCGAGAGTACGTACGAAGCAAAGAAGGTTGTCTGCCCTCTAGGGTTAGAGGTGCAGAAGATACATGCATGCCCTAATGACTGCATCCTCTACCACGGTGAGTACGAGGATTTGAACGCTTGCCCGGTATGCGGTGCATTGCGCTATAAGATCAGGCGCGATGACCCTGGTGATGTCGAGGGCGAGCGCCCCAGGAAGAAGATTCCTTCCAAGGTGATGTGGTATGCTCCTATAATACCATGGTTGAAACGTTTGTTCCAAAACAAAGAGCATGCCAAGGCGATGCGATGGCACAGAGAAGACCGTAAGAAAGACGGAAAGTTGAGAGTACCCGCTGACGGGTCGAAGTGGAGAAGAATTGAGAGAAAGTACGGGAAGGAGTTTGCAGATGACGCAAGGAACGTATGGTTTGGTCTAAGCGCTGATGGCATTAATCCTTTTGGGGAGCAGAGCAGCAACCATAGCACCTGGCCTGTGACTCTATGTTTGTATAACCTTCCTCCTTGGTTGTGCATGAAGCGGAAGTTCATTATGATGCCAGTGCTCATCCAAGGCCCTAAGCAACCCGACAACGACATTGATGTGTACCTAAGGCCATTAGTTGAAGAACTCTTACAGCTGTGGAATGGAACAGGTGTACGTGCGTGGGATCAGCACATGGGGGAAGAATTTGACCTAAAGGCCTTGCTGTTCATGACCATCAATGATTGGCCTGCTCTCAGTAACCTTTCAGGCCAGACAAACAAGGGATACCGCGCATGCACGCACTGTTTGGATGATACCGACAGTATATATTTCGACAATTGTAGGAAGAATGTGTACTTGGGACATCGTCGATTTCTTCCGAGCAGGCATCCCGTAAGAAAGAAAGGCAAGCATTTCAAAGGTGAGGCGGATCACCGGACGAAGCCTCGCCACCGTACTGGTGCTGATGTACATGATATGGTCAAGGATTAGAAGGTAGTCTTTGGAAAGGGTCCTGGCGGACAACCTGTTCCGAATGACGCTGACGGACGCGCACCCATGTGGAAGAAGAAATCTATATTTTGGGACCTGCCCTATTGGAAAGATCTAGAGGTCCGCTCTGCAATCGACATGATGCACGTGACGAAGAATCTTTACGTGACCCTGCTTGGCTTCTTGGGCTTGTATGGGAAGACAAAAGATACAGCTGAGGCACGGGAGGACCAACAACGTATGCATGGAAAAGACGGCATACATCAGGGTCATGCCAGCTACACTCTTACCAAAGAAGACAAGGAAATCTTCTTTGAATGCCTGCTCAGTATTAAGGTACCGTCTGGCTTCTCGTCGAATATAAAGGGAATAATAAACATGGCAGAGAAAAAGTTCCAGAACCTAAAGTCTCATGACTGCCACGTGATTATGACGCAACTGCTTCCGGTTGCATTGAGGGGGCTTCTACCGGATAACGTTCGATTAGCCATTGTGAAGCTATGTGCATTCCTCAATGCAATCTCTCAGAAGGTAATCGATCCAGAAATCATACCAAGGTTAGAGAATGATGTGGTGCAATGACTTGTCAGTTTCGAGTTGGTGTTCCCACCATCCTTCTTCAACATCATGACGCACGTCCTAGTTCACCTATGCGAAGAGATTAGCTTTTTGGGTCCTGTATTTCTACACAATATGTTCCCCTTTGAGAGGTTCATGGGAGTCTTAAAGAAATATGTTCATAACTGTGCTAGGCCAGAAGGAAGCATCTCCAAGGGCCATGAAAATGAGGAGGTCATTGAGTTTTGTATTGACTTTATTCCTGACCTTAAGCCGATTGGTGTTCCTGAATCGCGGCATAAGGGCAGACTGGATGGAAAAGGCACGCTAGGAGGGAATCAAATATATGTATGGACGGACATTCTTGTTGGGGATCGTTGTAGAATTTTAAAATTTTCTACGCATCACCAAGATCCATCTATGGAGTTTACTAGCAACGAGGGGAAAGGTGTGCATCTACATACCCTTGTAGATCGTGAGCGAAAGCGTTCAAGTGAACGGGGTTGATGGAGTCGTACTCGTCGTGATCCAAATCACCGATGACCGAGTGCCGAACGGACGGCACCTCCGCGTTCAACACACGTACGGAGTAGCGACGTCTCCTCCTTCTTGATCCAGCAAGGGGAAAGGAGAGGTTTATGGAGATCCAGCAGCATGACGGCGTGGGGGTGGAAGTAGCGGGGATCCCGGCAGGGCTTCGCCAAGCGCAAGCCGGAGGGAGAGGTGTTGCAGGGGGAGAGGGAGGCGCCAGGGGCTGTTGTACTGCTGCCCGCCCGCCCACCCACTATTTACAGGGGTCCTAGGGGGGGCGCCGGCCACCCTGGAGATCCCATCTGAGGGGGGGCGGCGGCCAAGGGGGTTGCTTGCCCCCCAAGGCAAGTGGGGCGCCCCCACCCCTAGGGTTTCCAACCCTAGGCGCAGGGGGAGGCCCAAGGGGGGGTGCCCCAGCCCACTAAGGGATGGTTCCCTTCTCACTTCAGCCCATGGGGCCCTCCAGGATAGGTGGCCCCACCCGGTGGACCCCCGGGACCCTTCCGGTGGTCCCGGTACTATATGGATAACCCCCGAAACTTTCCCGGTGGCTGAAACTGGACTTCCTATATATAATTCTTCACCTCCGGACCATTCCGGAACACCTCATGACGTCCAGGATCTCATTCGGGACTCCGAACTACTTTCGGGTTTCTGCATACTAATATCTCTACAACCCTAGCGTCACCGAACCTTAAGTGTGTAGACCCTACGGGTTCGGGAGACATGCAGACATGATCGAGACGCCTCTCCGGTCAATAACCAACAACAGGATCTGGATACCCATGTTGGCTCCCACACATTCCACGATGATCTCATCGGATGAACCATGATGTCGAGGATTCAATCAATCCCGTATACAATTCCCTTTGTCAATCGATACGTTACTTGCCCGAGATTCGATCATCGGTATCCCAATACCTTGTTCAATCTCGTTACCGGCAAGTCACTTTACTCGTACCGTAATGCATGATCCCGTGACTAACTCCTTAGTCACATTGAGCTCATTATGATGATGCATGACCGAGTGGGCCCAGAGATACCTCTCCGTCATACGGAGTGACAAATCCCAGTCTCGATCCGTGCCAACCCAACAGACACTTTCGGAGATACCCGTAGTGCACCTTTATAGTCACCCAGTTACGTTGTGACGTTTGGCACACCCAAAGCACTCCTACGGCATCCAGGAGTTGCACGATCTCATGGTCTAAGGAAATGATACTTGACATTGAAAAAGCTCTAGCAAACGAACTACACGATCTTTGTGCTATGCTTAGGATTGGGTCTTGTCCATCACATCATTCTCCTAATGATGTGATCCCGTTATCAATGACATCCAATGTCCGTAGTCAGGAAACCATGACTATCCGTTGATCAACGAGCTAGTCAACTAGAGGCTCACTAGGGACACGTTGTGGTCTATGTATTCACAAATGTATTACGATTTCCGGATAATGCAATTATAGCATGAACAATAGACAATTATCATGAACAAAGAAATATAATAATAACCATTTTATTATTTCCTCTAGGGCATATTTCCAACAGTCTCCCACTTGCACTAGAGTCAATAATCTAGTTACATTGTGATGAATCGAACACCCATAGAGTTCTGGTGTTGATCATGTTTTGCTCTAGGGAGAGGTTTAGTCAACGGATCTGCTACATTCAGGTCCGTATGTACTTTACAAATATCTATGTCTCCATTCTGAACACTTTCACGAATGGAGTTGAAGCGATGCTTGATATGCCTAGTCTTCCTGTGAAACCTGGGCTCCTTGGCAAGGGCAATAGCTCCAGTGTTGTCACAGAAGAGAGTCATCGGGCCCGACGCATTGGGAATCACCCCTAGGTCAGTAATGAACTCCTTCATCCAGATTGCTTCTTGCGCTGCCTCTGAGGCCGCCATGTACTCCGCTTCACATGTAGATCCCGCCACGACGCTTTGCTTGCAACTGCACCAGCTTACTGCCCCTCCATTCAAAATATACACGTATCCGGTTTGTGACTTCGAGTCATCCAGATCTGTGTCGAAGCTAGCGTCGACGTAACCCTTTACGACGAGCTCTTCGTCACCTCCATAAACGAGAAACATATCCTTAGTCCTCTTCAGGTACATCAGGATATTCTTGACCGTTGTCCAGTGTTCCATGCCGGGATTACTTTGGTACCTTCCTACCAAACTTACGGCAAGGTTTACATCAGGTCTGGTACACAGCATGGCATACATAATAGACCCTATGGCCGAGGCATAGGGTATGACACTCATCTCCGTGGTCGGACATTGAGCCGTGCTCAATTGCACACCTTGCAATACAGGCAAGAACCCCTTCTTGGACTGATCCATACTGAACTTCTTCAATATCTTGTCAAGGTATGTACTCTGTGAAAGACCAATGAGGCGTCTCGATCTATCTCTATAGATCTTGATGCCTAATATATAAGCAGCTTCTCCAAGGTCCTTCATTGAAAAACACTTATTCAAATAGGCCTTTATACTTTCCAAGAATTCTATATCATTTCCCATCAATAGTATGTCATCCACATATAATATGAGAAATGCTACAGAGCTCCCACTCACTTTCTTGTAAACACAGGCTTCTCCATAAGTCTGTGTAAACCCAAACGCTTTGATCATCTCATCAAATCGAATGTTCCAACTCCGAGATGCTTGCACCAGCCCATAGATGGAGTGGTGGAGCTTGCATACCTTGTTAGCATTCTTAGGATCGACAAAACCTTCCGGCTGCATCATATACAATTCTTCCTTAAGAAAGCCGTTAAGGAATGCCGTTTTGACGTCCATTTGCCATATCTCATAATCATAGAATGCGGCAATTGCTAACATGATTCGGACGGACTTCAGCTTCGCTATGGGTGAGAAAGTCTCATCGTAGTCAACCCCTTGAACTTGTCGATAACCCTTAGCGACAAGTCGAGCCTTATAGATGGTCACGTTACCATCCGCGTCTGTCTTATTCTTAAAGATCCATTTATTTTCTATGGCTCGCCGATCATCGGGCAAGTCAGTCAAAGTCCATACTTCGTTTTCATACATGGATCCTATCTCGGATTTCATGGCTTCTAGCCATTTGTCGGAATCCGGGCCCGCCATCGCTTCTTCATAGTTCGAAGGTTCACGTTGTCTAACAACATGATTTCCAGGACAGGGTTGCCGTACCACTCTGGTGCGGAACGTGTCCTTGTGGACCTACGAATTTCAGCAGTAACTTGATCCGAAGCTTCATGATCATCATCATTAACTTCCTCCCCATTCGGTGTAGGCACCACATGAACATCTTCCCGCGCTGCGCTACTTTCCGGGTCGGAAGGGGTGAGTATCACCTCATCAAGTTCCACTTTCCTCCCACTTAATTCTTTTGAGAGAAACTCTTTCTCCAGAAAGGACCCGTTCTTGGCAACAAAGATCTTGCCTTCGGATCTGAGGTAGAAGGTATACCCAATGGTTTCCTTAGGGTATCGTACGAAGACGCATTTTTCCGACTTGGGTTCGAGCTTTTCAGGTTGAAGTTTCTTGACATAAGCATCGCATCCCCAAACTTTTAGAAACGACAGCTTAGGTTTCTTCCCAAACCATAATTCATACGGTGTCGTCTCAACGGATTTCGACGGAGCCCTATTTAAAGTGAATGCGGCAGTCTCTAAAGCATAGCCCCAAAATGAGAGCAGTAGATCGGTAAGAGACATCATAGATCGCACCATATCCAATAGAGTGCGATTACGACGTTCGGACACACCATTTCGCTGAGGTGTTCCAGGCGGCGTGAGTTGTGAAACGATTCCACATTTCCTTAAGTGTGTGCCAAATTCGTGACTTAAATATTCCCCTCCACGATCCGATCGCAGGAACTTTATTTTCCAGTCACGTTGATTCTCAACCTCATTCTGAAATTCTTTGAACTTTTCAAAGGTTTCAGACTTGTGTTTCATTAGGTAGACATACCCATATCTACTTAAATCATCAGTGAGAGTGAGAACATAACGATAGCCACCGCGAGCCTCAACACTCATTGGACCGCACACATCAGTATGTATGATTTCCAATAAGTTGGTTGCTTGCTCCATTGTTCCGGAGAACGGAGTCTTGGTCATCTTACCCATGAGGCATGGTTCGCACGTGTCAAATGATTCGTAATCAAGAGACTCCAAAAGTCCATCTGCATGGAGCTTCTTCATGCGTTTGATACCAATGTGACCAAGGCGGCAGTGCCACAAGTATGTGGGACTATCGTTATCAACTTTACATCTTTTGGTATTCACACTATGAATATGTGTACCATCATGTTCGAGATTCATCAAGAATAAACCATTGACCAGCGAGGCATGACCATAAAACATATCTCTCATATAAATAGAACAACCATTATTATTGGATTTAAATGAGTAGCCATCTCGAATTAAACGAGATCCAGATACAATGTTCATGCTCAAAGCTGGCACTAAATAACAATTATTGAGGTTTAAAACTAATCCCGTGGGTAGATGCAGAGGTAGCGTGCCGACGGCGATCACATCGACCTTGGAACCATTCCCGACGCGCATCGTCACCTCGTCCTTCGCCAGTCTCCGCTTATTCCGCAGCTCCTGTTTTGAGTTACAAATATGAGCAACCGCACCGGTATCAAATACCCAGGAGCTACTACGAGTACTGGTAAGGTACACATCAATTACATGTATATCACATATACCTTTGGTGTTGCCGGCCTTCTTGTCCGCTAAGTATTTGGGGCAGTTCCGCTTCCAGTGACCACTTCCCATGCAATAAAAGCACTCAGTCTCAGGCTTGGGTCCATTCTTTGACTTCTTCCCGGCAACTGGCTTACCGGGCGCGGCAACTCCCTTGCCGTCCTTCTTGAAGTTCTTCTTGCCCTTGCCTTTCTTGAACTTAGTGGTTTTATTCACCATCAACACTTGATGTTCCTTTTTGATCTCCACCTCCGCTGATTTCAGCATTGAATATACCTCAGGAATGGTCTTTTCCATCCCCTGCATATTGAAGTTCATCACAAAGCTCTTGTAGCTTGGTGGAAGCGACTGAAGGATTCTGTCAATGACCGCGTCATCCGGGAGATTAACTCCCAGCTGAGACAAGCGGTTGTGTAACCCAGACATTCTGAGTATGTGCTCACTGACAAAACTATTTTCCTCCATTTTACAACTGAAGAACTTGTCGGAGACTTCATATCTCTCGACCCGGGCATGAGCTTGGAAAACCATTTTCAGCTCTTCGAACATCTCATATGCTCCATGTTTCTCAAAACGCTTTTGGAGTCCCGGTTCTATGCTGTAAAGCATGCCGCACTGAACGAGGGAGTAATCATCAGCACGTGATTGCCAAGCGTTCATAACGTCTTGGTTCTCTGGGATGGGTGCTTCACCTAGCGGTGCTTCTAGGACATAATCTTTCTTGGCAGCTATGAGGATGATCCTCAGGTTCCGGACCCAGTCCGTATAGTTGCTGCCATCATCTTTCAGCTTGGTTTTCTCTAGGAACGCGTTGAAGTTGAGGGCAACATGGGCCATTTGATCTACAAGACATATTGTAAAGATTTTAGACTAAGTTCATGATAATTAAGTTCATCTAATCAAATTATTCAATGAACTCCCACTCAGATAGACATCCCTCCAGTCATCTAAGTGAAACATGATCCGAATTCACTAGGCCGTGTCCGATCATCACGTGAGACGGACTAGTCAAGATTGGTGAACATCTCCATGTTGATCGTATCTTCTATACGACTCATGCTCGACCTTTCGGTCTTCCGTGTTCCGAGGCCATGTCTGTACATGCTAGGCTCGTCAAGTCAACCTAAGTGTATTGCATGTGTTCCGAGGCCATGTCTATACATGCTAGGCTCGTTAACACCCGTTGTATGCGAACGTTAGAATCTATCACACCCGATCATCACGTGGTGCTTCGAAACAACGAACGTTCGCAACGGTGCACAGTTAGGGAGAACACTTTCTTGAAATTTCTTATAAGGGATCATCTTACTTACTACCATCGTTCTAAACAAATAAGATGTAAAACATGATAAACATCACATGCAATCAAATAGTGACATGATATGGCCAATATCATTTTGCTCCTTCGATCTCCATCTTTGGGGCGCCATGATCATCTTCGTCACCGGCATGACACCATGATCTCCATCATCGTGTCTTCATGAAGTTGTCACGCCAACGATTACTTCTACTTCTATGGCTAACGTGTTTAGCAATAAATAAAGTAATTTACATGGCGTTATTCAATGACACGCAGGTCATACAAAAAAAATAAAGACAACTCCTATGGCTCCTGCCGGTTGTCATACTCATCGACATGCAAGTCGTGATTCCTATTACAAGAACATGATCAATCTCATACATCACTTATATCTCATTCGTCACATCCTTTTGGCCATATCACATCACAAGGCATATGCTGCAAAAACAAGTTAGACGTCCTCTAATTGTTGTTGCAAGTTTTTACGTGGCTTCTATAGGTTTCTAGCAAGAACGTTTCTTACCTACGTAAAACCACAACGTGATATGCCAATTTCTATTTACCCTTCATAAGGACCCTTTTCATCGAATCCGTTCCGACTAAAGTGGGAGAGACAGACACCCGCTAGCCACCTTATGCAACTAGTGCATGTCAGTCGGTGGAACCTGTCTCACGTAAGCGTACGTGTAAGGTCGGTCCGGGCCACTTCATCCCACAATACCGCCGAAACAAGATAAGACTAGTAGTGGCAAGAAAAATTGACAACATCTACGCCCACAACTGCTTTGTGTTCTACTCGTGCATAGTAACTACGCATAGGCCTGGCTCATGATGCCACTGTTGGGGATCGTTGCAGAATTTTAAAATTTTCTACGCATCACCAAGATCCATCTATGGAGTTTACTAGCAACGAGGGGAAAGGAGTGCATCTACATACCCTTGTAGATCGCGAGCGGGAGCGTTCAAGTGAACGGGGTTGATGGAGTCGTACTCGTCGTGATCCAAATCACCGATGACCGAGTGCCGAATGGACGACACGTCCGCGTTCAACACACGTACGGAGCAGCGACGTCTCCTCCTTCTTGACCCAGCAAGGGGGAAGGAGAGGTTGATGGAGATCTAGCAGCACGACGGCGTGGTGGTGGAAGTAGCGGGGATCCCGGCAGGGCTTCGCCAAGCGCAAGCGGGAGGGAGAGGTGTTGCAGGGGGAGAGGGAGGCGCCAGAGGCTGTTGTACTGCTGCCCTCCCTCCCCCCCACTATTTATAGGGGTCC
>NC_057808.1:549752441-549765494 GCF_018294505.1 Triticum aestivum
AGGGGGGGGGGGCGGCGGCCAAGGGGGTGGCTTGCCCCCCAAGGCAAGTGGGGCGCCCCCCACCCCTAGGGTTTCTAATCCTAGGCGCAGGGGGAGGCCCAAGGGGGGCGCCCCAGCCCACTAAGGGCTGGTTCCCTTCCCACTTCAGCCCATGGGGCCCTCCGGGATAGGTGGCCCCACCCGGTGGATCCCCGGGACCCTTCCGGTGGTCCCGGTACAATACCGATAACCCCCGAAACTTTTCCGGTGGCCAAAACTGGACTTCCTATATACAATTCTTCACCTCCGGACCATTCCGGAACTCCTCATGACGTCCGGGATCTCATCCGGGAGTTCGAACAACTTTCGGGTTTCCGCATACTAATATCTCTACAACCCTAGCGTCACCGAACCTTAAGTGTGTAGACCCTACGGGTTCGGGAGACATGCAGACATGACCGAGACGCCTCTCCGGTCAATAACCAACAGCGGGATCTGGATACCCATGTTGGCTCCCAGACGTTCCACGATGATCTCATCGGATGAACCACGATGTCGAGGATTCAATCAATCCCGTATACAATTCCCTTTGTCAATCGGTACGTTACTTGCCTGAGATTCGATCGTTGGTATCCCAATACCTTGTTCAATCTCGTTACCGGCAAGTCACTTTACTCGTACCGTAATGCATGATCCCGTGACTAACTCCTTAGTCACATTGAGCTCATTATGATGGTGCATTACCGAGTGGGCCCAGAGATACCTCTCCGTCATACGGAGTGACAAATCCTAGTCTCGATCCGTGCCAACCCAACAGACACTTTCGGAGATACCCGTAGTGCACCTTTATAGTCACCCAGTTACGTTGTGACGTTTGGCACACCCAAAGCACTCCTACGTCATCCGGGAGTTGCATGATCTCATGGTCTAAGGAAATGATACTTGACATTGAAAAAGCTCTAGCAAACGAACTACACGATCTTTGTGCTATGCTTAGGATTGGGTCTTGTCCATCACATCATTCTCCTAATGATGTGATCCCGTTATCAATGACATCCAATGTCCATAGTCAGGAAACCATGACTATCCGTTGATCATCAAGATAGTCAACTAGAGGCTCACTAGGGACACGTTGTGGTCTATGTATTCACACATGTATTACGATTTCCGGATAACACAATTATAGCATGAAAAATAGACAATTATCATGAACAAAGAAATATAATAATAACCATTTTATTATTGCCTCTAGGGCATATTTCCAACAATTCTCTCACTGAAGCACACTACACAGTTATACATAATTCCGCCTTGGTGGCTCCGTATATGGACGAACACAAGAATTTTCTATGCTCCAAACACCCGGAGCAGTCTGATGACTGGATTACACGTGAACAAACCAGGAGTTTCGCCGGCTGGTTGCAGACATGTACCATTCATGACGCCTCTATTGAAGATGACCTGTACTCGCTGTCCCAGTTACCATCTTCGAATATAATGACTTTCAAAGGGTACGAGATAAATGGTAATACATTTTACACGATCGCCCAAGATAAGAAGAGCACAAACCAAAACAGTGGTGTCCGCTTTGATGCAACAACCAAGACGGGAAAGGAAACATATTGTGGTTACATAGAGGAGATATTGGAACTTGACTATGGACGTGATTTGAAGGTCCCTTTGTTTCGGTGCAAATGGGTCAATATGACACGATATGGGGTAACGGAAGACCCGCAGTATGGAATGACAACAGTGGATCTCAACAATCTTGCGTATGCAGACGAACCATTTGTCCTAGCTAATGATGTGGCACATGTTTTCTATGTGAAGGATATGTCTACCAAGCCGAGAAAAAGAAAAGATAAGGAAGCGAATGCATCATACGATGAGCCAAAGCGCCACATAGTTCTTTCTGGGAAGAGAAACATCGTGGGAGTGGATGACAAGACAGACATGTCAGAAGATTATGAAAAGTTTGATGAAATTGCTCCATTCACAATGAAAATTGACTCGAGCATCCAGTTAAATGATGAAGATTTTCCATGGCTACGGCGCAAAGGGACATACGCGAAGAAAAAGTTTCACACCCAAAGATCTGGGATGTGATCGGCATCACTATCATCACTTTCTTCTGTGTTTCACAGCCAGGAGGGAATCTCTGTAATAGTTAGGGTTGTTATGTGTTTTGGCATTTGAAACGCGAAGAAATTTTATGTGCAAACAAATTCTTTCATGCATTTACTGATTTTTTCAGCTAAATGACCCTAAAATTGAAAAGCATTTCAAATGAACTCAGAAAAGGTTGAAAGTTGGCATGGTATCATAATTTCACCCACATAGCATGTGCAAAAAAGTAGAGAGGGTTACTGCAAAACCTGGATGCACTTCGTGTATAAAATGGACAATCTCTTTCGAAGTATCAGGGTTTCAGACGAAAACTCATCCGTTACAAAGGGATTTCATTTTTTAAATAACCTAAGCATTACCAAATTGAATATAATGATAAAACACACTAATATTAAACATAAGAAAAAAGAATCACTGAAAATCTATTTTCAAAGTTAAGTTATTCACAAACTAGTGATTCACACAAATTTCAAATAATTCAAAATGTAAACTATTCAAATTTGCAAACTACCGGCACTAACAGAAAGTTTGTAATTTTTTGTACCTAAAGCAAAAATATTCCCAAAGAAACTCTAAATACAGCAAAAAACAACTCAAAAATAAATAAACCAAAAATACATAAAGCAAAAAAGATAGGAAAAATAAAAAAGCCCACCTACTGGGCCAGAGCGGCCTGCATACGACTAGAAACTCAACCTATAGTTGGGCCAGGATGCAGGCCCGCAAGCCCAGTAGGCCCACAGGCAGAGTAGGAGAGGTAGGCCCAGAAGGCCTGCTATTGAGAGGAGCTCAATGCAGTGCCCGCGTCGGGGCTTATAAACTGGTCCTGGCGCTCCTCAACTAGCGAGGTGGGACAAACTTCTGCGCGCCTCGCCTGGCAGCGCACACCCTTTAGTACCGGGTGGTGGCACCAACCGGTACTAAAAGGGTGGGCCGTTAGTACCGGTTGGTGCCACCACTCGGTACTAAAGGTGGGCGCTTCCCGCCGCTTGGCCTGGCCAAAATCGACCTTTAGTACCGGTTGGTGGCTCCAACGGGTACTAAAGGACCATCCTATATAAGAAACACTTACGAAAATTTCGTCAGTTTCCTCCCACTCCTCTTTGCTTCATCGCCGTCCCCCTGTCTCGCGCGATCGCCGCCGCCGTCGCGCCGTCCCCGTCGACTCCGCGCCGCCCCCGTCTGCGTCGCCGGCCCGTCCCCATCCCCGCACCGGCCCGCATCCCCGTCCCCGCACCGGCCCGTGTCGCCGTCGCCGTCGCCTCGACCTCGCCCACGCTGTGAGCCTCTGTCCTCCCTCTCCTCTCCCTCCAACCGAAGCCGCCGCGCGCGACGCCGGCGCCGTCGCCGACGCCTGCACACACAACACATACACACACATACACACACACACACACACCATACACACACATACACAATTTTTGTTCTGTTTTAAGTTTTAAGTTTTTCTATTTTAAGTTTTAAGTTTTTCTGTTATTAGTTATTAGTTTTAGTTTTTTCAGTTTTTTCTGTATTAATGTTATAGAAATGTTAGCTATATAGAAATGTTAGTTATATATAGAAATGTTAGTTTTTTCTGTATTAATGTTATAGAAATGTTTGTTATATAGAAATGTTAAAGAAAAATTAGTTATACAATTTTAGTTATAGAAATGTTAGAAATGTTAGTTTTAGATATGGTCGATGTTTTTTTAGTTTATTATATTTTTAGTTATAAAATTTAGAATTTGCATATAAGAAATCACAATCCAATCATTTAAAAAATGTTACTTTACTTTTGTGGTATATAGTATTTGTTGTCGACGATGCCCGGCCCGCATCCTCGCCGTCGACCCGTTCGCGACGATGTCCTGCTTCAGAGGACCCATGTCTGGGATTGGGCTCCGCCGGGCTGGCACTGGGAGGTGCTACCTGGAGGGGCGCGACGCTTGGTGAGGAACCCGGCCTCGGGTCCCGTCGTCGACCCTGATCTCCTTTGGTGGCGTTCGCGTGGGCCACATTCGGTGCAGAGGGAGCCGGCCCTGCCGGAGGTGGTGAGTCGTCGTGTCAGGGAGGAGGACGAGCACGTCCATCGCTACATGGCTGCTATGGACGTCAGGTTCTCCAATACCTGGCAGGTTCTTTGGGTAGATGACCGGAGATATGATCCTGTGATGGTTCCTTGTCTTTGGGTGTCCACCGCCCACGCCCCAGGAACCGCGAGTGGCCTAGATTCTTCTATAGTATTCGATCTTTATTAGCTACCTAGCCAGTGATGTATTCGAGATTATATATTATTTGAGATGATGTATTCGAGATTATATATTATTCGAGACAATGTATTCGAGATTATGTATTATTCGAGACGATGTATTCGAGATTATATATTATTCGAGACGATGCATATTATGTACTATATGATTCAGTTTTTCCTTATTGATTGCATCCATGCATTGTAATTTTAATACTAAATTGTTTTATATTTCTTCTGTATTAGTTAAATAAAAGCTATGGCGGACAATACCGGCAGAGAGGGAGAAGAGGCCCTGTTCGAGATCATACGCAGCCCTAGCTGGCTAGATGATCTGAATGAAGCAAATAACGGCTCCCAATATCTGAACAACACCGGGGAGGGTGATGATAAGATATTCGATCTCGACGACCGAGCTGATGAAGTCATGAACTATGATTATGATTATGATGACGCAGACAATGATTATGATGACGAATACAATGTTGATCTTGAAATAACAAAGACTACCGGTGAGGTATATTTATATAAGCAGGCATCTAGTGATCATCACATGTTTTTTTATTTGAAGATATATTAATGAATCGATCTTTCTTCTTTCAGCCCTCCGGATCGAGCAAATCTGCTTCTACAGATAGCAGGACAAAGTACAACATCGATTCCATCAAAGCTAGTGGCGAACCCCTCACGCCTAAGAACATTGCGAGCAAGTTCGTTCGTCAGTGCGGAGTTCTTGTGAAGGACCAACTCCCGATCTCCATTCAAGAATGGAAAGAGCCAAAAACTAAATGCCCAGATGTTACTTGGGTCGACGACAGAGGAAAACAAAAGCTTTGGGAATCTCTGATGGAACATTTCACCCTACCAGATTATTTCACTAATGCAGATGTGCAGAAAGTCAAGGACGTTGCTCTTAAGAAGATGGCAATTGCATTCAACACCCACAAGAAAACTATATGGGCCAACTACCTCGCTGCAGAAAGGAAGACTCCAGAATTCAAGGGAACACTGGAGAAGCAAAGAGAACACTGGCCCGCTTTCGTGAAATTCAAGGAATCAGAATTATCTAAGGAACGGTTGAGAAAAAACAAGGCCAATGCCGCAAAAAAGACGCAGCTCCATAGGCTGGGTCCAGGTGGCTACGCGGTGGCAATGCCTAAGTGGGATAAGTCTGAGCAAGAGATGGAGGATGCAGGGGTCACTCCGGTTACTAGGAGCTGGCCCCCAGGTGCAGAACTTGGTTCTATGCGCATGGGGGGCGTTGGACCCGAAGACAGGCCTGGTTTCGAAGAAGGCAAGTGTAAACGGAGCAGAACAAAACTTACTTGACGCAATAGAAGATGCTCGAAAGGGGGTGTTCACGCCCAACAGAGAGAACAACGAGCTTACGTGCACCCTGGGAAATCCTGAACACCCGGGAAGAACACGAGGCAAGGGCGTTATTCCCTGGTGTGAGGGCTTTTCGGAATGGAACGATGACTACAGGACCCGTGCAAGAAAGAAGATGGAGGAGGAGAAGAAGAGGAAGCTGGAGGAGGAGCAGAGGAAGCGGGACGCGGAACGCCTTCAGGACCTAGAAGCAAGGCACGCGGACTTGGCACTCAAATTCCAGCAGCAGCAGATCACCTCACTTAGCCAGGAAAGGGGGTCTCAGCAGCGGCAGCAGCAAGCGGATGATCATCCAGCATTGGATAGCACCGTCCCATCCATGCCGAGAAGAAGCTTTGGTTCCGCCCCGGGCGCCAGTTGCAGGCCGGATCTCTCTTGATGTGACCCAAATTAATAGAAGAGCATAACGGGCCCTTGTATTTTTTCATTAGGGAACAACGAATGATGCTTGGACAGTAAAAAGAATACTATAGTTTTTGCCGCACATGGGGGGAGGGCACATTCATGTTTAGGAAAGGAGAGATCAAAAAATCCTTTTGTTTCTTTACAATTTATGAAAGGTGGATTATGAAAATTGACAAACCTTTTTAAAAAGCAAACTTGTGCGCGAAGGAGACTAGACGGTCAAGTTGTTGCCACAAGTACATATTGCATAGACCATAGTGCCAAAAGGTTCATGCTAAGCTAGCTTACCGTGTCTTTGGTGTGACTAGATGTATAAAATGGTATGCAACATATATAGTTTACTACATGAAGATTGAGATTTCACGTTTAGGAAAGGAGGGATCAACAAATCTTTTTAGTTGTTCACAATTTATGAAAGGTGGATTATGCAAATCGACAAACCTTTTTAAAAAGCAAACTTGTGCGTGAAGGAGATTAGACGATCAAGTTGTTGCCACAAGCACACATTGCAAAGACCATAGTGCCAAAAGGTTCATGCTAAGCTAGCTTACCGAGTCTTTGATGTGGCTAGATATATAAAATGGTATGCAACATATATACTTTTCTACATGAAGATTGAGATTTCACCAGTTGTAACCTACGTAATTCACCGACCACTAGTCATTTTACACTAAAGATAGAAAGGTTTGAAGAAGGGATTCTTTCGGGTGATACCAGAATCCAACGCTAGTGTCCGGGAGAGTTTTCTCACAAGTCTTAGAGTAGTTTGTTAGGTGGTAACATGATCAAATTAGACTAATGAAACATGTCTTTTTTGTGATATGACCAAATGACAATTAAGGTTAAGGAAGAAAGACAATAATAAATTGAAGGAATACACTACATGTAGGAGGATTGAAACAGAAAACTAATCCAGAAACGTGTAATAATAGATTAACAAGGCTAAAAAGTTACTACAGAAAGGTTGTATCTCTATTAACAAAGAAGAGAAAGTGTGTGGATCTAAATTTTAAAAGGCAGTGTTGAGGACCTCTCAGATAGAGAAGGGAAACTAAAGGGCCTTTCTGTAAGAATAGCAGCACACACAAGTGCAAGAAACAACGCTCCAGGGACTTGTGCAGAAAGTCTCAAAAAATTGGACCATTTCTCGATTTGTGCGGGTCATCCTGGCGCAGGGGCCATGCTAATGTTCTCTGTATCGTTCCAATTTTATCGGAAGTCCCCGAAGGGACGATGCTAGCTGACACGCTCTGCCTTATAAACCAGTCCGACTCTCCCCGGCTGGCCGATGTGGGACGAAACCAACGAGCGTTTGTTTTGCCCACGGCACTGTCCAGCCAAACCCAGACGCCATCGGGCGCGTGGTGGGCTGCCAGTTGCAAGCCGGATCTCTCTTCATGTGGCCCAAATTAATGGAAGAGCCTAACGGGCCCTCGTGTTTTTTCATTAGGGAATAACGAACGGTGCTTGGGCACTAAAAATAATACTATAGTTTTTGCCGCACGTGGGGGGAGGGCAGATGCATGTTTAGGAAAGGAGGGATCAACAAATCCTTTTGGTTGTTCACAATTTATGAAAGGTGGATTATGCAAATCGACAAACCTTTTTAAAAAGCAAACTTGTGCGTGAAGGAGACTAGACGATCAAGTTGTTGCCACAAGTACATACTGCAAAGACCATAGTGCCGAAAGGTTCATGCTAAGCTAGCTTATCGTGTCTTTGGTGTGACTAGATGTATAAAATGGTATGCAACATATATAGTTTACTACATGAAGATTGAGATTGCACCAGTTGTGAACTACGTAATTCATCGACCACTAGTTATTGTACACTAAAGATAGAAAGGCTTGAAGAAGGGATTCTTTTTGGTGAGACCAGAATCCAACACTAGTGTCCGGGAGAGTTTTCTCACAAGTCATAGATGAGTTTGTTAGGCGGTAACATGATAAAATTAGACTAATGAAACATGTTCTTTGCGTTATGACCAAACCACAGTTAAGGTTAAGGAACAAAGACAATAATAAATTGAAGGAATACACTACATGTAGAAGGACTGAAACAGAAAACTAATCGAGAAATGTGTAATAATAGATTAAAAAGGCTAAAAAGTTACTACAGAAAGGTTGTATCTACAATAACAAAGATGAGAAAGCGTGTGGATCTAAATTTAAAAAGGCAGTACTGACGACCTCTCTGATAGAGAAGGGAAACTAAAGGGCCTTTCTGTAAGAATAGCAGCACACAAGAGTGCAAGAAAGAAGGCTCCAAGGACTTGCGCGGAAATCTCAAAAAAATTGGACCATTTCTCGATTTGTGCGTGTCATCCTTGCGCAGGGGCCATGCTAATCTTCTCTGTATCATTCCAATTTTATCAGATGTCCCCGAAGGGACGATTCAAGCTGCCGCGCTCTGCATTATAAACCAGCCCGACTCTCCCTGGCTAGCCGATGTGGGACTAAACAACCGAGCGTTTGTTTTGCCCACGGCGTTGTCCAGCCGAACCTATCCGCCATCGTGCGTGCGGTGGGCCGCCAGTTGCAAGCCGGATCTCTCTTGATGTGGCCCAAATTAATGGAAGAGCATAACGGGCCCTCGTGTTTTTTCATGAAGGAATAACGAACAGTGCTTGGGCACTAAAAATAATACTATAGTTATTGCTGCACGTGTGGGGAGGGCACATGCACGTTTAGGAAAGGAGGGATCAACAAATCCTTTTGGTTGTTCACAATTTATGAAAGGTGGATTATGCAAATCGACAAACCTTTTTAAAAAGCAAACTTGTGCGTGAAGGAGATTAGACGATCAAGTTGTTGCCACAAGCACACATTGCAAAGACCATAGTGCCAAAAGGTTCATGCTAAGCTAGCTTACCGAGTCTTTGGTGTGACTAGATAAATAAAATGGTATGCAACATATATACTGTTCTACATGAAGATTGAGATTTCACCAGTTGTGACCTACGTAATTCACCGACCACTAGTTATTTTACACTAAAGATAGAAAGGTTTGAAGAAGGGATTCTTTCGAGTGATACCAGAATCCAACACTAGTGTCCGGGAGAGTTTTCTCACAAGTCTTAGATGAGTTTGTTAGGTGGTAACATGATCAAATTAGCCTAATGAAACATGTTTTTTTGCGATATGACCGAATCACAGTTAAGGTTAAGGAACAAATACAATAATAAATTGAAGGAATACACTACATGTAGGAGGACTGAAACGGTAAACTTATCCAGAAACATGTATTAACAGATTAGCAAGGCTAAAAAGTTACTACAGAAAGGTTGTATCTGTAATAACAAAGAAGAGAAAGTGTGTGGATCTAAAATTTAAAAGGCAGTGTTGAGGACCTCTCAGATAGAGAAGGGAAACTAAAGGGACTTTCTGGAAGAATAGCAGCACACACAAGTGCAAGAAACAACGCTCCAGGGACTTGTGCAGAAAATCTCAAAAAAATTGGACCATTTCTCGATTTGTGCGTGTCATCCTTGCGCAGGGGCCATGCTAATCTTCTCTGTATCGTTCCAATTTTATCGGATGTCCCCGAAGGGACGATGCTAGCTGACGCGCTCTACCTTATAAACCAGTCCGACTCTCCCCGGCTGGCCGATGTGGGACGAAACCAACGAGCGTTTGTTTTGCCCACGGCACTGTCCAGCCAAACCCAGACGCCATCGGGCGCGTGGTGGGCTGCCAGTTGCAAGCCGGATCTCTCTTCATGTGGCCCAAATTAATGGAAGGGCATAACGGGCCCTCGTGTTTTTTCATTAGGGAATAACGAACGGTGCTTGGGCACTAAAAATAATACTATAGTTTTTGCCGCACGTGGGGGGAGGGCAGATGCATGTTTAGGAAAGGAGGGATCAACAAATCCTTTTGGTTGTTCACAATTTATGAAAGGTGGATTATGCAAATCGACAAACCTTTTTAAAAAGCAAACTTGTGCGTGAAGGAGACTAGTCGATCAAGTTGTTGCCACAAGTACATACTGCAAAGACCATAGTGCCGAAAGGTTCATGCTAAGCTAGCTTATCGTGTCTTTGGTGTGACTAGATGTATAAAATGGTATGCAACATATATAGTTTACTACATGAAGATTGAGATTGCACCAGTTGTGAACTACGTAATTCATCGACCACTAGTTATTGTACACTAAAGATAGAAAGGCTTGAAGAAGGGATTCTTTTTGGTGAGACCAGAATCCAACACTAGTGTCCGGGAGAGTTTTCTCACAAGTCATAGATGAGTTTGTTAGGCGGTAACATGATAAAATTAGACTAATGAAACATGTTCTTTGCGTTATGACCAAACCACAGTTAAGTTTAAGGAACAAAGACAATAATAAATTGAAGGAATACACTACATGTAGAAGGACTGAAACAGAAAACTAATCGAGAAATGTGTAATAATAGATTAAAAAGGCTAAAAAGTTACTACAGAAAGGTTGTATCTGCAATAACAAAGATGAGAAAGCGTGTGGATCTAAATTTAAAATGGCAGTACTGACGACCTCTCTGATAGAGAAGGGAAACTAAAGGGCCTTTCTGTAAGAATAGCAGCACACAAGAGTGCAAGAAAGAAGGCTCCAAGGACTTGTGCGGAAATCTCAAAAAAATTGGACCATTTCTCGATTTGTGCGTGTCATCCTTGCGCAGGGGCCATGCTAATCTTCTCTGTATCATTCCAATTTTATCAGATGTCCCCGAAGGGACGATTCAAGCTGCCGCGCTCTGCATTATAAACCAGCCCGACTCTCCCTGGCTAGCCGATGTGGGACTAAACAACCGAGCGTTTGTTTTGCCCACGGCGTTGTCCAGCCGAACCTATCCGCCATCGTGCGTGCGATGGGCCGCCAGTTGCAAGCCGGATCTCTCTTGATGTGGCCCAAATTAATGGAAGAGCATAACGGGCCCTCGTGTTTTTTCATGAAGGAATAACGAACAGTGCTTGGGCACTAAAAATAATACTATAGTTATTGCTGCACGTGTGGGGAGGGCACATGCACGTTTAGGAAAGGAGGGATCAACAAATCCTTTTGGTTGTTCACAATTTATGAAAGGTGGATTATGCAAATCGACAAACCTTTTTAAAAAGCAAACTTGTGCGTGAAGGAGATTAGACGATCAAGTTGTTGCCACAAGCACACATTGCAAAGACCATAGTGCCAAAAGGTTCATGCTAAGCTAGCTTACCGAGTCTTTGGTGTGACTAGATAAATAAAATGGTATGCAACATATATACTGTTCTACATGAAGATTGAGATTTCACCAGTTGTGACCTACGTAATTCACCGACCACTAGTTATTTTACACTAAAGATAGAAAGGTTTGAAGAAGGGATTCTTTCGAGTGATACCAGAATCCAACACTAGTGTCCGGGAGAGTTTTCTCACAAGTCTTAGATGAGTTTGTTAGGTGGTAACATGATCAAATTAGCCTAATGAAACATGTTTTTTTGCGATATGACCGAATCACAGTTAAGGTTAAGGAACAAATACAATAATAAATTGAAGGAATACACTACATGTAGGAGGACTGAAACGGTAAACTTATCCAGAAACATGTATTAACAGATTAGAAAGGCTAAAAAGTTACTACAGAAAGGTTGTATCTGTAATAACAAAGAAGAGAAAGTGTGTGGATCTAAATTTTAAAAGGCAGTATTGAGGACCTCTCTGGTAGAGAAGGGAAACTAAAGGGACTTTCTGTAAGAATAGCAGCACACACAAGTGCAAGAAAGAACGCTCTAGGGACTTGCGCAGAAAATCTAAAAAAAATTGCACCATTTCTTGATTTGTGCGTGTCATCCTTGCGCAGGGGCCATGCTAATCTTCTCTGTATCGTTCCAATTTTATCGGATGTCCCCGAAGGGACGATGCTAGCTGACGCGCTCTGCCTTATAAACCAGTCCGACTCTCCCCGGCTGGCCGATGTGGGACTAAACCAACGAGCGTTTGTTTTGCCCACGACGCTATCCAGCCAAACCCAGACGCCATCGGGCGCGTGGTGGGCCGCTAGTTGCAAGCCGGATCTCTCTTCATGTGGCCCAAATTAATGGAAGAGCATAACGGGCCCTCGTGTTTTTTCATTAGGGAATAACGAACGGTGGTTGGGCACTAAAAATTATACTATAGTTATTGCCGCACGTGGGGGGAGGGCAGATGCACGTTTAGGAAAGGAGATCAACAAATCCTTTTGGTTGTTCACAATTTATGAAAGGTGGATTATGCAAATCGACAAACCTTTTTAAAAAGCAAACTTGTGCGTGAAGGAGACTAGACGATCAAGTTGTTGCCACAAGTACATATTGCAAAGACCATAGTGCCAAAAGGTTCATGCTAAGCTAGCTTACCGTGTCTTTGGTGGGACTAGATGTATAAAATGGTATGCAACATATATAGTTTACTACATGAAGTTGAGATTTCACCAGTTGTGACCTACGTAATTCATCGACCACTTGTCATTGTACACTAAAGATAGAAAGGCTTGAAGAAGGGATTCTTTTGGGTGATACCAGAATCCAAAACTAGTGTCCGGGAAAGTTTTCTCACAAGTCTTAGCACTTCTATGACGATAATTGTGACAAAACCCGGTATCATCATAGATGTGGTGGGCTCCTACTTTTATGACAAAAAGTGGGCTTTTCGTCCTGGGCGGGCCGGAGACGCAGCTGCATGACATTCTTTGGGCGGTCCATGACGGAAAAAACCGTGGTAGAAGCGAGGGCGAGGAAAATTTCGGGGAGTTCCCGGTTACGGTGGGAGGTCGGGGGCCGAGTGATGCGCGTCTCTCGTACACGTACGCGCGTGTGTGCGAGGCGTTGGCTCTAACTGAACCCGAGGGAGGCGTTGGGCTCTAACTGAACCCGAGCGATTGCACTGCAGGCTACGCGTTACTGAACCCGAGCGATCGATCGATGGCTGTT
>NC_057808.1:549766458-549790144 GCF_018294505.1 Triticum aestivum
TTTTGCGGTACGCCACACCCCTCCCGATCAACAGGACCCCCGTTTCGACCGTAGGAGGTCCGTTTCCTCCGTTTTGCTGTACGCCACACCCCTCCCGATCAACAGGACGCCATTCCGAATGTAGGAGGTCCGTTTCCTCCGTTGTGCGGTATGCCAGGCCTCGTTTCCATCGCCTGTTCCGTCCAAGCCCTCCCGATGAACACGACCACGCATTCCGTTCCGACCCAGCCGGTTTGATCACACGCGTTCCGTTGCCTCCCGATGAACACGACGCATTCCGTTGCCTCCCCATGAACACGACGCATTCCGTTGCCTCCCCATGAACACGACGATGACGCTGTTTCTCCGTTCCGACCCAGCCATGTACACGAGCCCTGGCCGTACGTATGCGCGAGTAGGCGTTCGAGACCCCGCCCGTATGTACACATACGTGGATGTATTTTCCTTCTTGCACCCTGGCCGCTGTACGCACGTGTACATGCTACGTGCATGCCTCTACTACGACACGTACGCGCCTCTACTACGACACGTGCGCGCCTCTACATCCACCGGTATATATGTACGTACACGTTCGCGACCAGAATCACAACGCTATGTACGCTTCGACCAGTTGGGTCCCGACTGTCAGGCACTTCCTTGCCTGCGAAGATGTAGCTGGTGGGTCCCAGCAGTCAGGGGGTGAATCGTTTTTTTTTTGCCCGGACGCACTTCCTTGCGTGCGAAGATGTAGCTGGTGGGTCCCAGCAGTCAGGGGCAAACTTTTTTCACGAAATACGGTGGCCCGTCCGGTGGGTCCCCGCTGTCAGATGGAGGAATAATTATTTTGCACGTAATAAGGTGGCATTTCCTTGCTGCGGCTGTGGACCCAGCTGTCAGCCTCTCCACATACAGTCCATGTCCGATGGAAGCCGTTCCTTGACCACGTTGACCACGCCGCGCCGAGAGCACCAGGGCGGTGGACGACGGCGAGGCCTAGGAAGGGGACGAGGCGGAGCCGGGGAAGACGCGGCAGTGGATGCCCACACGTAGAGGAGTACGAGGGTTCACTGGTTCGCTGCGGTGTGAGGCTGCCGTCGCCGCAGAATAACAGGGGGTGTGGGTGAGTAGAGGGATGGCCTGTCCAGCGGTGGGAGTAGTAGGGGGCGGTGAGGCCTCCGCCGCATCGCAGCCGGCCACGGGAGGAAGGAGCACGAGGCATGGCCGGCGCTGGTTTGGGCGGCTGGAGCAAGAAGACCAGAGGTTGAAGAAGCACTAGAGCCATTGGATGGACATCGTACGGTCACTGGAGCTAGAATCATGCATATTGACTAAGTTGACAAAGCCCTCCGTCCCCGTCAACTTAGTAGGCCCACAAATCAGCCTGGCACTATACTGGGTCCCAGCTAACAGGGGGAGTATTCATTTTTTTGCGCGTAATAAGGAGGCACTTCCTTGCGTGTGAAGATATAGCTGGTGGGTCCGAGCTGTCAGCGGCGGTAACGTTTTTTTCGCGAAATACAGAGGCCCTTTTGGTGGGTCCCTGATGTCAGGTGGAGGAGTCATTATTTTGCGCGTAATAAGGAGGCATTTCCTTGCGTGTGGCCATTGACCCAGCTGTCGGCCTCTCCACGTACAGTCCACTTCAGATGCATGTCGGTCGTTGACCACGTTGACCAGGCCGCGCCGAGAGCACCAGGGCGGTGGACGATGGCGAGGCCTAGGAAGGGAACGACACGGAGGCAGGGAAGACTCGGCAGTTGTTTCCCACGCGGAGGGGAGTACGACTGTACGAGGGTTTACTGGTTCGTCTGCCGTCGCCGGAGAATAACAGCAGGTGTGGGTGAGTAGAGGGATGGCTAGGCCAGCGATGGGAGTACGGTGGGGCAGTGAGGCCTGCGCGGCAGCAGAGCCGGCCGCGGGGAGGAGGGAGCAGGCAGTCCCGCCGGCGCTTGTTTGAGCGTCTGGAGCAGGAAGAGCAGAGATTGAAGAAGCACGACGGCCGTTGGATGGCCATCCAACAGTCACTGCTTGTGCGTCAACCTTTTTTTTTAGGAAAGCCTCAAATCTGTGGAAAACAGCATACAGCCCATCTGCCATTATTTCTAATAATTTACAGCCCATTTGCTAATTATTAAGGTTTTTTTGGGAGCCCATATTCTTTTTGTTAGCATTACAGCCCATATTGTGGCCACGGTTAAAAAATTATACGAAATTTTGCATATTTCGGTGCGGTCCGAACTGTTTTTAATCCCGAAATTTCGACTCACATTCAAACTGATTTTAAAAGTAAATGTATATCAATATAAAATCCAACAAATTCTCCACGCATAAAAATTAATGTAATTTAAAATCTCAAAATGAAAAAAAGATATTTGAAACTAATTGCCGGTTTGATGTGTTTTAGAAATGTACAACCCATTTCTCATTACTGATGGGCCATTTTCTCGGCCAACCGAATGAAAGCTCTCCTCGTCTTGAAAGATTTGCAGCCCAACAGGCCTGACAAAGCGACTTACTTGGCAAATCACAAAAAAACTGGGCTGTGGCCGTGGACCCAGCTGTCAGCCTCTCCACGTACAGTACTCTTCCGATGGAAGTCGTTCCTTGACCACGTTGACCACACCGCGCGGAGAGCACTACGGCGGTGGACGACGGCGAGGCCTAGGAAGGGGACGACGCGGAGCCGGGGAAGACGCGCCAGTGGAAGCCCGCGCGGAGAGGAGTACGAGGGTTCACTGGTTCGGCTGCGGTGTGAGGCTGCCTTCGCCGCAGGGCCTGGCCAGCGGTGGAAATAGTAGGGGGCGGTGAGGCCTCTGCGGCAGCACAGCCGGCCACGGGAGGCAGGAGCATGCGGCACAACTGGCGCTGCTTTGGGCAGCTGGAGCAAGAAGACCAGAGGTTGAAAAAGCACTACGGCCGTTGGATGGACATCGTACGGTCACTAGAGCTAGAATCGTTCATATTGACTAAGTTGACAAAGCCCTTCGTCCCCGTCAACTTAGTAGGCCCACAAGTCAGCCTCCCACCATGGTGGGTCCCAGCTAGCCGGGGGAGTATTCATTTTTTTGTGCGTAATACGGAGGCACTTCCGGTGGGTCTGAGCTGACAGCGGGGGGAACGTTTTTTTTTGCGAAATACAGTGGCCCGTCAGGTGGGTCCCAGCAGTCAGGGGGCAAACTTTTTTTCACAAAATACGGTGGCCCGAACAGTGGGTCCCTGCTGTCAGTTGGAGGAATCATTATTTTCCGCGTAATAAGGAGGAACTTACTTGCTGCGGCCGTGGACCCAGCTGAGACTCTCCATGTACAGTATACTTCCGATGGAAGTCGTTCCTTGACCACGTTGACCTTGCCGCGTTCCGTTGCATGCATGCGTCCATGGGCGTGGTGCGTCCCCACCGTCAGCCTCTCACGTACAGTCATCTTCCGATGACTCTCGGTTGTTGACCACGTTGACCACACCGTGCCGAGCGCACCCAGACTAGAAAGACCTGGAGATGGGGAAGACGGGGCAGTGGAGTCGCAGATGGAGAGGAGTGGGAAACTTCATTGGTTCGGGTGCGCGGCAGCACAGCCGCGGTGCCGCCCACGGGAGACAGGAGCAAGAACAGAGGTTGAAGAAGGAGCACGGCTGTTGTGGCACCCCGGCTAAGAGCGACCGGTTTACCCTGCATTGCCAGCCCAGAGATCATGTCTTCTGGCAACACACAACATATTGGTACAGAAAACAACCGCTTTATTGATGCTAGCAGAACAGAGTTCATATTACAACAGTGGTCGAGGCCAAGCGGCACACTCGGTGCGGTGGAACAATATGTACATTATTTAGTGAACATAAAGGGGCCTCGACTCGAACAACTACGTGGCAGCGGAATAACGTCATAGCGGATGCTCCATATCACAGGGACACTGATGTGGACACGATCTAGACTCGAACAGCGCTCCTTTCCAACGAGACTTTCCTGAAATCTGGCATGACACGCCAGGTTAATTAGTACATTGAATGTACTTGCAAGCTCACAACAAGCATAATCATAATGACAAACAATATCATGATATTTAACCAATTATTAATAATGCAACCTTATATGTCAACATGCTGTGATCAAGCCCGAACGTCCCTCAGGACACTTACCAACTGTGATCATCTCTGGACCACAAACACACCACCATAGTGGTCTTTCTCAAGAACAACTCGTGATCCTTACGGCGATCACAACCACGACCATCATTTGGTCCCAAATTCCTCGATGGCCTTTCTGCCATCCATTGACAATGCAAAGTTCATAGCTTAGTGTGCAATTTTTATTAAACATTGACTCATGGTGGGACCTAGTACGAGGTGTCCGTAACCGTGGACTCGGCTATCGATAGATTATACACTCTGCAGAGGTAGCACACTGTACCCACACCACGGAACCCATGGCCTCGCATTCCCATTCGGGTGGACCAACGGCATTCCGACAAAACCCCTCCATTGCCACAGCACTCTCCCGGCCACTCCGACCCAAAACCCCAACGGGCTGGTCCTGGGTGGCCCCGTGTCTACCAAAGACACCCCGACCACCGTCGTGGTCAAAACACTCCCACTCGGGGACTCGGTACCATAATCTCATCAACGAGCACACAAGATTATGTGTGCTTACTGGGCCAGGGCAAGCACGACATAATCTTCCCTAGATGGAGGCACTGACCAGAAGCCGTGTCAATGGACCGAATCAAGGCCTCCCACAAGGCAAATGTGTTTGCACTGGAAAGAAACTCGATTCAGCGGCACCATGACCCAGTCAACGGTATATTCAAGTTGAATTATATTCAGGATTAATCTTTAAACTAAAAATGACCGGTGTCATAGCATGCCATGAAATGCAAAACAACACATGCATCACATATTGATAAAAATGACCGACGTCATCCATATGCACACCAAGCATAAACATCAACAACTCATATTACTCTACTTGCTCAAAATGACTCACAACTTAACCAAAATATTTTGCAACAAGTTTTATTAATTTCCTATGCAAGAAAGTAACTCCGATAAATCTTTCATATGCTTGATCAAAAAATATCATTATCAACAACTCTTAATTTTTTATCACTAAGTTGGTTCAAACATTCTGTAAGACAAGTAATATGATTAAACAAGTATTTAACAGAATATTTTCTAACAAATTTTTATCAATTTAAGAATGCAAGCACAAAGCTTTACATAATTACTAACATGCATAACAAAATAATTTCTAACATCACCTCAAATAAATTTTAACTTGCTTTACTAGTTTCAACTATTCTGTAAATCAAGCATAACAACTGACCAATTCTTAACAGAATATAAATAATTCAATAATTATTTACATGCATGGGTTAATCATTTCAATTAAGTGAGAAAATCACAAATATTGAAATGGCATCATAAAAATGTTGCTGTGGCTTGCCTTAGTACAGATGAGGTTCACAGGCCTTCTGGTGATCCTCAAGACAAGCCTCACCTTCTGAAAATAATTTTAAACACAAAAAGAGAATATCAAGAACACTTCTGAAATTCACCAGAAATTTGAAACTGCTCAGAAAAATCTTATCTTTGGCGAGCTGTTAGATTTCCTTTCAAAGAACACAATTCAAAAAGAATCATCTCATTTGGACTTATGGTTAAAAAGTTAAAATTGTTTGAAGCTCTCTGGAATATAAATGAATTTGAATAAAAAGAAACAGCTGGGGGGGTGACGTCGAAGGCTTAAAGCCCAGGGGCGCCACCACTCGTACCGTTTCGCACGTGTACTGAGTGGCTGACTAGCGGGCCCCGCTAGTCAGGTGGGGGAAGAGGGAGAGAGAAACAGAGAGGGCCGCGGCTTCGCCGGAGCTCTCGCCGGCGACGAGGGCTCCTTGGCCCAAATGAGAGGGAGGGATGGCAAGAGGAGGTCGAGGCGCACCTGCCCGTACCCGTAGCGTGGCTAGGGGTGGTCGGACGGCGTCGGAATCTAGCTCACGAGCGGAGGCAGAACGAGGAGGTCGTCGGAGTTGAGGAAGACGGCGAGCAGAGGCCGCTCCAGGGGCTCCAAGCGAGCGAGACGACCTCAGCGGAGAGAGGCAGAGGCCTTGGAGAGGTCGCCCAGGCCTGGGAGGGGCTAGAGCTACCGCGGAAACTAGAGGGGATCGCCGGAGAGCTCGAGCTCGGGGACGGCGGCCCGAGGCCTGCCCGGCCGGGCTATGGCTTCCTACTCGACCGTGGAGTGTGTGTGAGTGCTGGAGGATGCTCAAGAAGGTTGGGGAGGGGCTCTATATATAGGCGAGCGGCAAGGGTGCTTCGGGCTCCGCCGGTGGACACCTGTCCACGGTGCCCGGCAACGAGCGGCGTCAGTGAGAGGGGGAGAAGGCGACGGAGGTCACGCGGCCACTGTGGGCGAGCGGAGACGAGCACAGGATCAAGGGGGTGACGACGAGCACAGTGCGCCCGCACTGTTGGGCTGGCCGGACCTTGCCCATGCTCGCTGCGGCGAGCTCCGGCGTCGGCGAGTGCCAGGGTGGAGTTAAGGACGTTGAGACGATGATGGTGGCGAGGTTTGGCATGGTTGGGCAGGCAGGGGAAGCAAGCACGCGCGAACAGAGCGTTCGGCGGCACCCAGAGCGCGTCGACACGCATGCCTGGCATCATGGACACGCGTGGTCACCGCGCGAACTCTCTCCTCCGGCCAGCCTTCGTCCAAAAATCATGTCTGGCATGTTGTTTGTGGTAGTTTTGAAGTTCACCACGGTTTGGTTTGGATCCAGGTGCAGTAGAGAAGATTTTACAAGCCAGGTAAGTTTCTGGTCTGTAACTTTGTGATGTTACTATGGTCAAATGGCTGGGAGTTTGGGGCTGTGCTTTGGAGGCTAGTAATAAGTTATTAAGGTAAAGATGCACAAGAAAGTTCAGGTCAAATGGAGCAAGTAAAATGGTAGTTGCTGTAGAAACCACCATTTTTGTCCAGAACAGAAAAGATTTTCTGTAGCAAAAATATTCCAAAAAGTGATGAAATATTTTTGCTCAGGGAGATGCCCTAGGGTCCCTAGAATATTTATGAATTATCTTAGAATTTTCTGAGCCATACAAATTAGGATTGCCTTGAAGCAAACAGATCTGGCTTAGGGTTTTTGAGAGAAAATGAATATTTTTCATTTAAGAAAAATATTCCAAAGGTTATTTTGTGGCTGATCAGAAGTGAAGTGATGGTTTGGGAGAGAAGTGAACACTTGGGTGAAAGCCAAGGATGCCCAAGTGTTTAAGTCCAAATGAAAAGATTCAGAAACTCCAAGTTTCAAAAACTTTCAAATGAAATTTCAAGAAAATAAGAAAGGGCAAAAACCAGGCTGTCACAGCTGTTGGATTAACATCCAACGGTCCAGCTGCTAGAATCATTTGTTGATTATGTTGTCAAAGCCGTGTGTACGCGTCTGCTAAGTAGGCCCACAAGTCTGTCACCAAATCTGACGGGTCCCAGCTGTCAACGGGATGAATAATTTTTTTCGCGAAACAAGGAGGAACTTCCTTCCATGCGAAGATACAGCCAGTGGGTCCTAGCTGCCAGGTGGAGGAAACATTTTTTTCAGCTTAATAAGGAGGAACTTTCCTTGTGTGCGACCATGGACCTCGTGGGTCCCAGCCGTCAGGCTCTCCACGTACAGTCCTCTTCCGATGACTCTCATTTGTTGACCACACCACACCGAATGCAGCGAGGCGGTGGACGACGGCGAGGCCCCGGACGGGAACGACTCGGAGATGGGAAAACGCGGCAGTGGAGTCACAGATTGAGAGGAGGAGAAGGGTTATAACTGGTTCTGTTGCGGCGTGGGGCTGTAGTCTATGGAGAATAACAGGAGGTGTTGAGGGGTGGAGGGATAGGCTGGCCTGCGGTGGGGTAGCGCTTCACAGCGATGCGTGCTAAGCAGAGCAGCTAGCCGCCGGAGGCCGGACCAGGCGGTCCCGGTGACGCTGGAGGAAGAAGACGAGATATTGAAGGTGCATGCCGGCCGTTGGATATAAATCCAATGGCTGTGGATGACACAATCATTTGTTGACTAAGTTGACAATGCCCTGCGTAGGCTTCGACCTATTGGCCCACATGTCAGCCTGCAAAAATGTGGCATATATTTAACCCATGTTTTCTAGAATGTATTGTCCATTTGCTGGGCTGGGTGAACAAATAATTTCGCATCAATCAGGCCCATTTATATTTTCTAAGAAATCCCAGCCCATTTGCACTTCCTTGAAATACACGTATTAGGTGGGCTCGTTATATATATAATGTTATGTTAGAAGGAGCAATTAATATCAAAGAATAAACCGAAGAGGCACATTATATATATATAATTAAGAAATTAGCGAGTTATTGCTCAAAATAAAAATGAGCGCGTTATTATTAAATTGGTCCTTAAAATCTTAGCAAGCTTTTGTACGCAATCACCAGGATTTTCCTTGCCTGTGAGTCAAAAACAACCATGATTTTCCTTGCCAACTTCCGTTAAACATTTACTTTTATAAGTTAATAACACGTGGGATGTTTTTATAATGTATATATAAGTCTCTATAAAATATACGATAATAGTAATAATATAAATATATATAATGTGGTTAGAAGGGAAAACATAAATTGGACACAACATTACTTTTATAAGAGACCTGCGTTTTATACCCCACTAGGCATACTAACAAGTTCACACACAAATACAACAGAAAAGGTAAACATTCATATCAAACTCAGGTTCACAGGACACGTTCATATTCATAGCCAACATTCGCTATCAACAACTCAAAAGATTCATATATACACAAGCTCAGCATATCTATGCATCCAAATGATTGATAGATCACACGACAATATTCATACATAATTCACAAGAAGATTCAGATATACACATGTTTAGTATGTTTATGCATCCAAATGATTGAGATCACAGCCAAGATGATCCATGGCGAACTTTAATTACCTAGGGTACAGACTGGTAAATGGTGTTCAATCGGTGGTACTTGTTAAAATTAGTTCTTGTACGAGTAAACTTTCGAGTACATAAGAGGCAGCACAGACAATCTGAACTTTGCTTGTAGGTTTATCCTCAAATAGTGGCCTTGTGCCGAGGGAGGTTTGAGCAACTTGGCCACTACTTTCATCCAACTAGTTTACTGGCTCATCTTGGTCCTGTATCTCGCCAAAATTCTACATTGCAGACGAGAAAGGAGGTGGTTGAGAAAATGAACCACCCAAATTTTTTGTGCAGTTCAACTGAAATGGAGCATCCTTGGCGTGCAGACTGATTACGTGCCAGATGAATATACGCGTCAACCAACTTGTCTGGAATCGTTAGACTCCATGCCATATAGTTCGCTACCATGTGTGCCGATAACCAAAAGGCACAAGTTGGGACCAAAGACTGGACTGCGTTTTTCTGGGCTATGAACCAAGCAATATTTTTGGCGTTCACTCTCCTAATACTTGGAGTTTGACAATTGGTTGGCGCCGGTTTATACTCGAATGAATATAGGCACTTCTTGTCAACATCGATGCTTGTCTGAGTGAACTTTGGAGTACATAGCAGCAGCATAAGTACCTGTCCATCTGATCATTTTGTGCAGTTCTACTGAAATCACCCGATGTAATGATTTGCCTGCGAGTTCAAGCTCCAAATTACTCCTTTATGAAATCGGCAAACAGTAGCACAATACCAAATTACCAATACATATGATAGGCACAATAATCAGGATAAAGACCAGTACCAACCAGTGTGAGGTAGCATATCAATTACTATTTCCTTTGACTGGAAGCCGAGATAAGCCAAGCGACTGACAGCAAAGGAAGAAAGCAAGCGGAGATTAGCGACTGACAGGAAAGGACAGAAGTCGAGGCAATGAAGCACCCAAAGTTTTGTGCAGTTCCACCAAAATCGAGCATCCCTGTTGGCACATATATTGAGAGAGTGAGATTACTGTAATTGTGGGACTAGTTGATGAAACATACACTAACAAATAGAAGCACCCTCGTTATCTTAATGGGTAAAATTAGCAACATAGTAGTCTTGCTTAAAGAGAGGTATTAGTTTATTTAATCAGTGCCAATTAGCTCAACTCAACACTTAAAGCATTGCCATTTATCATAGGTTGCAAAACTTTAACGTGCAAAGATAAAGGAGTTTCTCATGACAGTAGCACGATACAAATAGAGATGACAGCAAACTAATATGGATGAAGGCCTTAGGCCCATACCAACCTGAGAAAAAAAAGCTTATTCATGTAGTCCCATAAGAGATGATAAAGCACTCACTGGAATCACACAATAGTATATATTTTTGTGCACTTCAAATGTATGGTTGAAATCACTCTTGTTTACCAGTGCTGAGATTATATCAAAAGATTATCAAGAACTTCCAGCAGAGTTAAAGCACTGGCTGGGATATAGTTCATTGTATTGTCTTGTGTAGTTCCACTAAAATGTATGATTGGCACAACATAATCCCTGTTTGCACAAGTAGGAACAAGGTGAAACCTTCATTAGCTTAGTGAGAAAGGATAGGAAGACATTAGCATATTACTCAAATAGTAGCATCAAATTCATGATGGACAATACGCAAAACATTGCCTCATTGAACCAATGGCAATAAATTGACATGCAAAACAATAGCACTATTATGTCGTGACACTAATAATATTCCCTCCCCGCTCCACCACATGATTCACCTCCATAGACAAACATACACACGTACATGATTCAGCATAGGGTCCTACTAAAGATTTGTTTAACTCCAACAGGAAAATTAGGCAGTAATAAATTAGTGGTACTTAAGTACTCCTAATTAATTAAGTGAGACAGCAGAAGTGGAAGGGCTCCCTGGAGGATCGTCTCACATGTAAGGTAGTCGTTGCCGGAGCCCTTGAATGGCCTCGACTGAGGCCTCTGGCTTCAGCAAGATCGCCTTGGCACTGTTTATTCTTCTTCTTCCTCTTCATGCTCTGTTTCTCTTTCTCCTCACCAGTTGGTGAAACCAAGTACATGATTGGCCTTCTAATTCAGAATTGGTTTTGTTAGTGAGGGAGTACAAGTGTACTAGTAAAAAACAACATTATTTTCTCATGGCAGTCGGAAAATAGAGATGAACACATGCATTAAATATCATTCTTACCTAAAGGAAGGTTATGGCGCCAATATGGATGATGAGGATTGGAACACAGATCTCCCTTTGTGCAGTTCCACCAAAATGAACCAACTGTTCCATTCTGACATTCCAGTTAAACAGCACAAAAGTCACTTCTTTTAAGAAGAGTTTTGTGCAGTGCACCAAAAGGTCACAACAGCAACCAGGTGAATTGGATATCCCTGTTTGCACAAAAAGGCACAGAGGAAACAGTCAGAGTCTCAACCAATTATAGGCAAAAACATTTGGCTAAACTTCTCATGGCTTATAACAGTGGCATGGCTTCATTTTTACCAGGGACATTAGATTAAGAACAGCTAAGGCTGCGTTCGGTTCATAGGTTTGGTGCAGGATTTTCGTAGGAACACAATTCCTACGGTATTCTTTCCCTTCCAACCGTTCGGAACACGGGAAAGGTTAATAGTGTTTCATAGGAAAGCTGGTCTGGTATTACTGATTCCATAGGATTAGAAACATCCACGCGCTGCTCATTTTTTGGGCGGAAGCCCGAGGCAGGCGCTCGCTGCCATGCGTTAGACAGGTTGTTGTGCTGTGTTGCCGGAATAAAAAAATCAACCTATGTGTGGTACATGAGGTGAGGATAAGAGTAGTCACTGTGCAGCTGAATAAACAAATTGCATCTCATACTGCCAAGCATGCTACTCTAAAAAAACAAATCTATACATTTCGTAGTCCATCCGAACATATTCTCTTGAGAGTTTCCTCCGGTCCGCTGTTCCATAGTTTTATACCTACATTCCTTTCCTATTCCTGTATTTTCATCAAGACCTTTGTTTTCTGCCCCTTTATTCCAAACGGAGCCTAAATATTTGGTATAAGGGCATGGGACAGTGGGTGCACCAGCAGTCCAGCACCATGTACGTAAACAGGGGCATAAAGTGGTGATTCATAGTTTGTTGCCCCGAGAAACAAACATCCAAGAAACATATCTGGGTTGGTCCCATTTTTGTTCACTCTAGCCACCTACTCCTATGTGTGGATAGCAAATCTAGTCCTGGTCATACCACTGTGTACAGCGTTACCCCTATATTTCCCTTTTCGTCCAAGAGACCGGTTGGATGACCAGTCTGTACTACTTTCACCCCCTTTCCTTCCTGTTTGTACCAAGTCCGATGTACATACTAAATCCCCCCACCCCCACTTTATTTTTTTTGAACCAAGTACTCCCTCCGTCCGGAATTACTTGTCATCAAAATGAATGTGTCTAGAACTAAAATACATCTAGATACATCCATTTCAATGACAAGGATTTTCGGACGGAGGGAGTACAAGATTCGACTCCATGAAGTAGCTTTACCTCTAACAATAGAAGAAAAAAATATGTGACGTTGGACCATCCGATCGAGAGGGGCTGAGAGGTAGAAAATGATGCACATGCAGCGATGTAGCGAGCTGGGGAAGTAGAGCTAAGGCGGTTTCGAACGAAGATATACCTGAAGGTCGTCGGGATGTGGATAGGTGGGCGGCGGGAGGTCGGATCCGCCTACAGGCAACGACGAAGGGATCGGAGGACCTCCCGCGCCGGCGCTCGGCCAGAGATAACTGTGCGGCCGGCAGTGGGTCTCCTCCCTCGTTGTCGCAGACGGCCTAAACGCTGCCCCTCCTCCCCTTCACCGGCGGAGGGGGATACGTCCGGATCTGTAACCAGCGGTGAGGATAGAAAGCCAGTGTTTTTTGAAGGGAGAAAGACAGTGTTACTACCCCTATCTTGTTTAGATCTGGAGAGGATGAGAGCGTGTGAATAGAGCAACCCTAGCAAGCAAGCGCGGAGGCTCCGACCTATATATACGTAGTGGGGTTGTTTTCCTTTTTCACTCCATCAAAACAATCATTTAAAATTGTGTACTACTACATGCCAGGTCGCGGTTTTTTTTAGTTGTTGATATTTTTTTGAGATAGCTACCCGCTTGTTCCAAGTGGTGTTACGGTGTGCCAGGTCGCACTTTGTATCGTTCAAGTCTGGTACTACAAGTCCCTCCATTAAATGAACAACCACCCCCTCATAAAAATTGTGAACAAGCCCACGGCTAAAATTAGTGGAAACGTGGGTTGCCCCAACATGCATTATTATTTATATTTTTTACTCCGTCCATTCCTAAATATAAGTCTTTTTTATAAGCCACACCTAAGACAAGATTTTTTTTATTAGCAGTGAACCCCACATGTCATAGACACAAAAATTGTGGCAAGATTTCCTTAGGCAAGCCAAAGTGTGTCTAACAATTTGAGCAACTCAGGTTAGGCAAGTGTGGCAAGTGTGGGAAAAATAATGTGGCAACATAAGACAAACATAGTCACAATCCAAACAGCCCCGTAATTTTTTTTGACATGCATGAAAATTTGGTTAGTAAAATTTATAGTCAAAATTTGGCAAGGTGCATCAAATCAACACATGCAAGTATCAAAAGGAAAGTCACGGCATGCATGCATGCGTTGTACTCCCTCCATTTCCAAATATAAGTCTTTTTAGAGACCGCAACAAGTGACTACATACGAAGCAGAATATGTCTACTCCTACATACGAACTAGCCCATTTGAAATGTGTAAAAGACTTATATCGAGTGCAGTGCTTTGATGTGTCGCGTCAACTCTTACAAGACCGAGAAATTTTATTACTACAACGCCCTCTCCCTCGCGGACTGAGCTCCGGTGCCTTAACTGCACCTGCCTTCGGCTGCATGACAGGAGGGCCAACCACCTGTTGGGCCCACCTGTCATAGACGCAAAGGCAGGAGCAGTAAGTAGAAGCTTTCGCTACACGCTATCCCTCCCGCACGAGGTGGATGGACATGCAGCAGTGGATTTGATACTGTAGAAGTAGGAGTAACATCATTGTTCGTCTTCTCGAAGAGGCGAAGAGCCAAGCGCAACCCGAACGTGGCAGTTGCGAACGCTCGCGTGGTGCGGTTCCTTGGAGTACTAGCCAGGCTCTTGCATGAGACAAAATTGCTATTGTTTAACAATTAAACTCCATTATCCATTGGTTGATACTCATTCCGCATAGGTCCACGCGCTTAGCACCATTTCCTCCCGGGGTCACCAATGTTTATTTGCTAATTAATAGCATTGCATGCAATGAACTAGCCATTGCAAGTCATTAAAAGCATGCACACCTCTAATCTCTTATTGGTTGATATGTCAAGAAACAAGAAACAAGGTAGAAGTTAATGCACCGCGCCTAAGTGTTTTGGGACTATTTGGTTTTCGTAAGATGACTTACACACCTAGACGGAGGGAGTGGTATAGCCCTGTAAACCGGAAAGGAGTATTTGCCTTTCTAGAGATTTCAACAAGTGACTAGACTACACCGTGTGCAGTACTCCCTCCCTTCCGGTTTATAGGGCTCAAATCTCAAATCTCACGAACCAAGGCATTTTGTGATTGGAGGAATGTATCTCGTACTTTACAAAACTACCCTAATTAAACTCATGCATTAATTATGTAGTTCTCTTGTTTTCCTCTCCGCCTTGGTCGCGGTGCACAATATTGAGCACTCCTATATGACTAGCCGCTCTATCTACATGCGGGACATTTCAAAGCATCCGGGCCCGCGTGCCATCCACCAAATCACAGCGAGGTGCTACAGTCGAGACTCAAATGTCACCCCGGTGTGGCCGTCATGACCCGTCATATCACAAAACCCACACCTTTACCAGCAGTGGTAAGGTGGCCTCCAAGTTGGACTGGACGAAGCAACCATCATTTCACTGGAACGCTCGTTCAAGCCCTTTCTTCCTTTTCTGGAAGAAAACCTCACTCCAGGCTACTCACTTCTGCCATTTTTCTTCTGTACCGACGAAGGAAAGGTGGGCGAATCAGTTATGTTGCTATATTTTCATTCCAAGAATCTTCTTTTTGCGAAGCACCGACCGATTCTCAGATCCTATTCTTTTCCTGTTTTCATTGCGATTGTGGTTTCCTTTCGATTGCTTTTTGTTTGTCAGTTCATTGATGGATCCTGGAGCACTAGGCAAAGAGTTGCCGGCGGACAACCCACTGGAGACAGCGATCTCCAGGAAGCGAGCACCGACCAACGAGTTGACCATGTTGGCGGGCCAACCCATGGAGACAAAGAACTCCAAGAAACAAGCACTGGCCAAAGAGTTGAGGACGTTGGCGGACGAACTCCTCAAAGAAAGTTGGAAGAACAGCAAGGGCCCCACCGTGCCTACCCCAGTAACTCTGATTGCCACCTATGTGACGCTCAAGACCGAGTTTGAGGAGATAGTCGCCGTTGAGAAGCAGTATTCCCCTGGCAAGGTGATGGCCCCCATCGAGGATGAGGAGATGGCCCCCGGAGGGATGAGATCCCCCGGTGAGCTGCACAAGGTAAAAAATAATGGCTTATTACCATAGTTGTGGTTTTTGATT
Source organism: Triticum aestivum (assembly GCF_018294505.1). Lineage (NCBI taxonomy): Eukaryota > Viridiplantae > Streptophyta > Magnoliopsida > Poales > Poaceae > Triticum > Triticum aestivum. Next base: position 549,781,992 of record NC_057808.1, read on the forward strand.
ATTTTCAATGTGCTTGCTAATATGTTAGGGTTGTGCAGGTGCCGGTGGACGTCCTTGATGATTCCGATGTCGTGGCCCGTCCTGTTGGCATCGCCCCGGATATCAATTCCGATGCCGTTGTCCATCCTGTGGACATCGCCCTAGAGATCGATTCCGATGTCACGGGCAGTCCTGTGGACATCGCCCCAGAAATCGATTCCCATGCCGCTGTCCGTGCTGTGGTCATTGCTCGAGAGATCGATGACAAGAAATAGTTGGTCGCGCTAATCCTTCAGGGTAGTTTGCATTGCCCTGTGTTTAATTACCAGAACGATGCGTGTTATCAAACCATCTTAGGGCTAGTGCACTGTCTTGTGTTGGCGGATCTTGCTACTTTTGTTTGACCGTGAATCATGCGATGAATCATGCGAACCAGGTTACAACTTTTTCTCACTTTCTCTCTATCTATTTCCTCTCAAATGTTTTTTACCTTTCTTTTTTTAAGAAACAATTGTTTTTTATGCCTTTTTTCAGAATTATTATTTTTATACCTAGGAGCACGTGTAGAGACGGGCTCTTGCAGAGCCCACTCCTTGACTTTGTCAATGCCTCTCTCTCCTCCACATAAGGAGCACTACTTGCTATGCATGCATGCGGCGGGCAGCTAGCGTCTTGAGGGGCCAGGGCGGTGAGAGCGGGCTCCGGAAGCGGTCCGGACTCCAGCATGGCCCACCTCACATTATCACCATATATTTCTTGGAGTCCATGCGTGGCGGGCGGGCGATCTCTTCTCCCTCTCCCATTTCTCTCTTCTCAGCCGACGCCCGCCGAGCGATTAGATTTCGGCTATCGACGGTTTATTCAATTACGGTCCCACATCTTAGTGAAATTGCAAGACAATGCGCGTTCCCTCTGGTGAGCGGTGTGCGAGCCGGACTGTCGGGGTTACGACGTGTATGAGTCGTAAGTGTGCCGCCTTTTCCTTTAGAACTTGCGAAGCGTAACATTTTCGCGCGATCGATCGATAGAAATCCAGAACAAAATGACAAGGGCGGTGCTTTCCCGCTCGTTAGGCGGGCTAGTTCGAGTGATATGACGTCCTACAGTGCCGTCCACATGCTCCATTTTTATGTAAGCAAGAGTTTACACTCTTACGCGGGAGGAGTGCGAAACACCGCGGATCTGATTTTGATCGAGGGATAACTGTTCCCTGCCAAATAATGGAGGATTGTTAGAGATTATAGCATGATAATTAGGGCATCTCCAGCGCTGGCCCACAAATTTACACCGGCATCTGTCCGAGGACACTGATGGATGCCATCCGATGCTGCCCGCATACCTTTCGACAACTATATGAACTTACCAGACGAATTCGTGCAAACAAAGCAAATTTCAAATTAACCGGATGAAATTCATTACATTTTGAAAACTTTTCCTACAAACTGGACGAAATTCATTACATATTTCGCACAAACCGTACTAAAACCTACTGTAAACCTAATCTAAACGACTGCCGGCGCCCGACCACCATGTCCGGCCATGAACCCGAGAAAGCCGGCCATTGCCTTTGCCTCCTCCTCATCCGCCTCGATAACCTCCTCCTCCGGAGCACAAGGTTCTGAAGATTTCCGCCTCCACATCGCCGTCAAGCGGCTAATCGGCCGCCGATGTTTACCCCACCAAGCTTGGCGTCGACTGAGTGGAGTAGCGGTGGCCTTCCCGGGACCAGAGCGACGGCGACCTACCATGTACTACTCTTCCTCGCTACCGGCTGCGCCCGCGCACGCGCGCCGGCTTCGTGGTCGTGGCAGGGGAGGGCGGCCGGGGGGGTGCCGGCGATCTCCTTCGTTTGCTCCTGCGACAGTACGTCAAAGAGAGCTTTGGAGCGCGCCCGGCGCGGAGCCGCCGATGTCCCTCGTCTGCTCCTGCGACAGTACGTCCAAGAGAGCTTCGGAGCGCCAGGAGGCCATGGTTGATGTGGTGCCGACAGATGGAAGGGACCGGAGGACAATAAGTGTGGGTCTTTAGCTATGGCTGGGAGCTGGGGCTCAAGTTAATATAGCGGGCGAATGGGAATGAGTCGTGGCAGACGGATGGACAACTGGCGCCGGAGTAGGTTCGTCAGGCGTGAATGCGGACGCTGCTTCAGTGACTTAACTGCAGATGCATTTGGGTTACTGACATGTGGGCCCAACGGGCATCTGGCCCGCTTGTCAGTGACACACCAATTGCACCTGCAGTTAAGTCTGGTGAATGCGGCATTGACATTCTGGAGAGACGGTGACCGTTTCAGGCGGGAAGCGTGCGCTAGCGATGGAAGGGGTTTCGGTGTGCAGTGGCACTAAGATCGGTCGCTCACGATAGTACATACTCCGTACCATACTACCATAGTACCCTTTCTAGCTTAGGCTGTTTTATAGATTGTCGTTGTGATGGACGATATACATGAGCAAGGCGGTCCGAGTATGACCGTTGCTGTTGAGCCAGGTGAACACATGCTCGGCATTCGCGTAGGCCTCCATCAAACGTCTAAACAATAATGTCAGGCACCACCGGGGCGCGCAGGTGATGGGCTCGCCGTTTGTGTTGCGCCATGAGCAGGACTTTGATTTAGAGGGCAACGTGCATGCATTAGCATGCTTTGACAGCGTGAGCGTGAGTGTCTAACGCGAAGTATTTCATTTTCATTTGGCTAACGAGGGTGCATTGCAGCGACGAGTCTGTGGTTTGATTCCCCACATACGCATAATTTTTGTTTTTACAGTATTCCTTTCTCCATTGACAGGTAGGCCCGTGTAGATAGATAAAGAACACGAGCTGATGAGGCGCATGCGGACTGTTTGACTGGTCAACCAGACAAATACGGAGCTATACGCTGAGCCAGTGACCGTATAATCATCATATCTCGTATACAATGATCAAAGTGAGCTATCAAGACAAGTTTGACGACCGCCAATGCATTTTACTCGGTAATAAATGACCAGGATTGAAGGGGAATCCAAATTTGCTTCATCTTCTGTCCTTGAGCTCTTGACAAACCAATGCACTATTCGGTTGTCCGGCCACTCCACCCCAGAGCTCTCACCAAGCATCGTTCATGCCACCGCGCCGCACACTAACCGGTAAGGCAGCGATGGCATCCCGCCGCGCCGAGTTGCTTGCCGCCACGACCGCACACAAAATGGTAGGGAAGCGATGGCATCCCGCCGTGCCGAGTTCATCGCCGCTCGCGACCTCACAACTATGTGGGAGGAATTTGAAGATGCCAAGGCCGAATGGGCGGTAGAGCAAGAGGCGGCCAAAGTCGCACAGAGGGAGTGGAAAAGTCAGAAAGCACTCAAGAAAAGAGACGCCCGCCACCGCAAGAAAGAAAAGGACGCACGCGCTGCTGCGGAGAGGTCGGCGGAGATCCAAGCACGGTGGGGTGTCGCCGACAAAGCCGGGAAGGAGAACGACGGCGTCTGGCCAGCATGTGAGAAGTAGTAGTACTAGTAGTTAGTGTGTGTGTCTGTGTCTGAGTACGAGCATGTACCAACACTACTAGTTACTATTGTAGTTTTTAGAGTAAATTACCAGTACATTAGCCTAGACTAAATGGAAAAATTCCTATCCTAAGCATCAAATGGCATCTCTTTCTCTATAGGAATTGAGATGCATGTCATCTCACTTCCTATGATTTTCATATTCCTATCCTATGAACGAAAGGAGGCCTCTGTTGGAGTAACTACTGTAGCTAGCAGTACTGCTGGTACAGTAGTTTTCTTCAAGAAGCGGAATTCAACGAAGTCATGATGGTTCCTTCGTCCGAGCAACTTCAAAGTGGGAAGTGGGCATGTGATTTGACGGCTCATTAGTCATTGTTACTGCGGCACGACGACCTGGGTGACTATCCCTTGGAGTTCTGCGTGCATGGCAAGTGGACCAGGATGGTCGACGTCCCACATGTTGGCGAACGGAAGTATTCTTTCCGATATTGAGGAGCAAGGAAACCGCGTGGTATAGTATCAGTGCTGATTGGTTCGCAAAAAAATAGTATCACTGCCGATTTATAATTATTTTTTACTTCTGATGAATGCTAGCGTTTCAACTCTTACGACGAAGGGTGCCAAACACGGCACGTGCTGGATGTCCCACACGTCAGCGAAAGGAGTGGGACATGAACAGCGTGGTAGAGCCCAGCGTAAAAAAACAGCGTGGTAGAGCGTCTCCACTTCTTCCACTTCTAGGTCGGAGACCACACGTAGTAGTACTTAGTGGTATGAACGATACAAAGTGCGACCTGGAGAGAAAGACACGTCTAGTTGGAAGGTCTCGAGGCATACACGTAAACAAATATAAAAGTTAATATGTGCCTCCAACTAATATAGTAGTAGTAGAGTACTTAGGCACGTACTCCATAACATCACCGTGCATTGCACGTACAACATTTAGTGGTAGTACGTAGTAAGAGACAAATGCCGCCCAAGAGTTCCCTTCTCGACCTACTTTTGAGTGTTTGGTAGAGTGTATGGAGGGTGCATGAGTCCACACTAGTTTAGCACAAATACACTAGAAGCATGCATGAACAGAGCATGCATGAAGAGGGGTGTTGAGTTGAGCATGCATGAAGAGGGAACAACTATGCTGAGACGAGAACGCAACCAAACACACCCTATATGCCACACATGTTCATACCATTTGTGCCTTTCTACTTCACTTACTGCGCTGCATTACTCAGGTTCGTACGTCCACTCCTGAGTACATGTCTGTCTCGTAGTTCCAGTCCCACGTGTTCTTCATATAGATGGAACGATCCTTGCATAACATGTGCACCTTGATGCTAGATGTCTCGTGTGTTGGAGAAAGAATGAACAAAGCTCGCGTAAAAAAAATAGAGTGGAAGAACATAGATTCCAGACGACCGAGAAAGAGCAAGGAACCTCGTGGTGGAGCGTCTGCACTCATAATATTTAATATTATTCAGCGATATAAAATTAACCAATCATCTCCACAGTGGACTGGAAGAGTATGAAACACGGTAACGCAGTGTAGTTACATCATACTAGTACGTGGCGAACCCACGCTATCACCATATTTCTTGGCTTCCGTGCGACACCTATCTCTAGTAATCCAGCAGCCTGTATCGCTTCTCCCTCCTCGTCTCTATCAAAGTGCGGCGGGCTGGCGTTTCTGCCGTCTATTGAGGTCGGTTAACTATCACATGTTAGCAACATGCCAAGAGCATTCTAAAAAAAATTCCTTTCACGTTCCGTTTTCAAAAAGAAAAAAATCCTTTCACGTACGAATTTGCCTGTATGCTTTGAGCAACTTGCATGTCCTATACTGCTCCTGTTTGATACTCTAACTTAGCTAGAGGTTAGACTAACTCATGACTAACCCTGAACTAACTGTAGCCAAAGAGGTGTTTGGGTGACAGGGTTAGATTGACAATAAATGCACTTCATGGAGAGAGAACAGTGATTTTTCAGTTGTCCCAATGAGAACTATCTCCAGTTAGCACCTCTTGGGTGGGATAGTTTTTTTTGGTGGGTTCGGTGCAACTTGCTCCAATTTAAACCCTCATGCTTGGATACTTTAGGGCTATTTGAGCCCCAAGTAGCTCAAACTAACTCTAACCCATGGATCCAAATAGGGCCTATGGCCAGTCTCGACGCGGAGCAGTCGCGTGCACCAGGAAGCGGCGCTCTCTCGGCCGTCGTGCCACTTCAAAGCCGGCGCGAGTGAGAGGTCGCCTCCGCTCTGGCCGGGCATTAATGCGGCACTGACGCTCCAGGGTGACACTGACCGTTTCACGCGGGAAGCGCGCGCTGGCAAGGGAGTATAGGTTTTGAACCGTTTCAGGTGTAGTACTGGTAGTTTGCAAAACTACTCAATTATTGCACTCACACTAGTAGAAAAAGGGTCAAATGTGAAGCACATTAGTGCCGGTTCGATTTTGAGCCGGCACTAATGTGTCCATTAGTGCCGGTTCCAACGGCTAGGTGGGCGGAGATCATTAGTACCGGTTCATGAGCAACCTTTTGTACCAGTTCGTGTCACGAACCGGTACTAATGATGCTGCGTCAAGCTGTGGTCAGGCTGGGCCACACGGGCACTTTTAGTACCGGTTCGTGCCATGAACCGGTACTATAGTTTCTTAGTAAGCTGTTTTTTAGTCCCACCTCGCGAAGAGAGAGGCACTAGGACCGGTTTATAAGCCTTGAGTGCAGAGACGATGAAGGAGAGGCGCAATGCTCATCTGCACGTTGCTTAGCTTTAAGACTTGAGGAATAGTGTAGACTGCACGGAGCTATGTGCAGTGCAGTTTGCACTATTCCGAAAGGCTTGAAGCTAATTAGCGAGCATTGTGCCTCTTTTTTATCTTTAATAACTTATTACAACTCCGGACTTCTTGTGTTACGACAAAAACTGGACGCACTTCGTGTACAAACTGGACAATCTCTTTCGAAGTATCAGGGTTTCTGACGAGAACTCATCTGTTACATGGGCACTTCATTTTTTTAAACTTATTACAACTCCAGACTTTTTTGCGTTCCGTACACACCATTCAAAGCGACGTCATCAATTTCCAACATGTTCTGACATCATTTGCTGTTTTTCAGTCATTTGAACTCCAGCCTATTTTTGCATTCAGTATGCATCATTCAAAGCGACGTCATCAATTTCCAACATGTTCTGACATCATTTGCTCTTTTTCAGTCATTTACCGATATATTTAGAGAGCTAAATGACGGTGAAATTGAAAATCACTACGAAATGAACTCTGAAAATGTTGGAACTTGGCATGGTATCATCATTTCGCCCGCATAGCATGTGCAAAAGAGTAGAGAGGGTCACGGCGAAAACTGGACGCACCTCGTGTACAAACTGGACAATCCCTTTCGGAGTATCAGGGTTTCGAACGAGAACTCATCTGTTACACGGGCACTTCAATGTTTTTTAAACTTATTTGAACTCCAGCCTATTTTTGCGTTCAGTATGCATCATTCAAAGCGACGTCATCAATTTCCAACACGTTCTGACATCATTTGCTGTTTTTCAGTCATTTACCGATTTGTTTAGGGAGCTAAATGATGGTGAAATTGAAAATCACTACAAAATGAACTCTGAAAATGTTGGAACTTGGCATGGTATTATCATTTCGCCCGCACAGCATGGGCAAAAGAGTAGAGAGGGTCACGGCGAAAACTGGACGCACCTCGTGTACAAACTGGACAATCTCTTTCGGAGTATCAGGGTTTCGGACGAGAACTCATCTGTTACACGGGCACTTCAATGTTTTTTAAATTTATTTGAACTCCAGCCTATTTTTGCGTTCAGTATGCATCATTCAAAGCAACATCATCAATTTCCAACACGTTCTGACATCATTTGCTGTTTTTCAGTCATTTACCGATTTGTTTAGAGAGCTAAATGATGGTGAAATTGAAAATCACTAAAAAATGAATAGCAGAAAATAAATAATGCAGAAAAGAAAAAAACTATATAATTTTTTTATATTCACAAAGAAACTAAATACAGGAAAAAAAATCACTCAGAAATAAATAGAAGAAAATTATATAAAAAATTGTTGGGGCGCTGCCCGCTGGGCCTACCAACCCTAGGGTTTGCAAATACAGGCCCAGAAGGCTAGAATGCTCAACGGGCAGCGCGCCAAAGTTAGGCCCAGAAGCTTGCTATAGAGAGGAGTTCGAGACAGCAGCCGCGCCGGGGCTTTTAAACTGGTACGGGCGCCCCTCGACTAGCGAGGTCGGACTAAACTTACCCGCACCGATCCTGCGCCAGTGCACACCTTTAGTACCGGGTCGTGGCTCCAACCGGTACTAAAGGGGGGCCTTTAGTACCGGTTGGAGCCACGTACCGGTACTAAAGGGTCAGTTTCCCGCCCCTTGGCCTGGCAAAAATTGGCCTTTCGTACCGGTTGGTGGCTCCAACCGGTACTAAAGGCCCCTCCTATGTATATGGCACTTACGAAAAATTCAGTTTCATCGACCACCACTTCTTCTCCAACTACTTCGCGCGACATCGCCGCCCCCGCCGCCCGTCGTCGCCGTCACCGCCTTCGCCCTCACCGCCCGTCGTCGCCGTCACCGCCCTCGCCCCCGCCGCCCGTCGCCGCCACCCCGTACCACGTCGCCGTCTCGATCGCGCCGTCGCCCCCGGCCTGCCACTCG
>NC_057808.1:549790774-549794246 GCF_018294505.1 Triticum aestivum
TAGATATCTGAGATTTGATGATCTAATTAAAATATTACTATATGGAACTAGCTACTTTATTTTAGTAAGAAAATTAATAGAACACGTTTATTTTTATTAAATGCTTAGTTGAATTAGTTGAATTAATAGAACTAGTTGAACTAATAGAAGTAGTTGAATTAGTTGAATTAATAGAACTAGTAAGTGTTTAATGTTTCACCTATATGAACATAGGAAATGTCGTCTGACGACGAAAAAGATTTCATTAAGTGCGAATTCTGTGAAGACCAGCGCGGCCTGTGCGACACAAATTTCCTTGTTGATGATAGGGGCTTCAGCATCAAGCTGGATGAGACCTTCGAAGTGGATACAGTAAGTCACAACGACAAGTCTTTTTTCGTAATTAAGCATGACTTATATATGGTTCATTTGCTTCAACTTATAATTTTAAATTTTCACTATTCTACTAGCGCATCCCCTGCCATGCAAGAATTTTTGTCTAGGATAAGATAGGTTTCAGTGCTATGGAAACTATGGAGGTAAAGAGAGTTACCTGAAGACCGAGCATGCTGGTTATACTTTCAACGTCAAATTATACAATGCAGACACGTACACCTATTTTGAATGCAAAACTTGGCAAGCACTATGCAAGGCTTATGCATTTGAACCTGATATGGTTATCACTTTTGATATTTGTCCGGAAGATAATATTGAAGGTAATAGGGACATCTGGGTCGATGTGCAGACGCCTCCAGTTCTACCATTATGTGAGTTTCTCAACCATATTTATGTCTTTGATATTGTTTATTCAAAAATAGTTGACAACTAATTTCTATTGACAACTTATTTCCATTCAAGCAAACATGTCTGGCGCTTGGTAGACAGGACCTACTACTGTCCCGGAGCTGAACTAAACTGCGAGGAGATAAGTCATTATGTTTCATGGCTTGAGGATCTCGATCCTGTTAAGAGAAATCATTTTCCTAAATTTGAAAATCTTAGTACTCAAAACGTGCGACCAATAGTTATCGTATTGAACTACGGTCACATGTATTTAGGAAAGATGGTAACATTTTTACTATTAGTCCTCAGTGCATCTTTTGCATACATTATTTTTCAAGCTAAACTTTCATTGCTAAGTATATTAATTACTATACGATGTTCTTCAACAAGGACTCCCGATGACAGTTGTGCCTCAGTGGATCGAGACTAAAGGTCGCATGTCAATTGTTAGCTTACAGCCAAGATATCCTACAGTGCACATGAGTGCATTCAGGATTTCTGAAAGCGATGAATGCTTAATAGTGAAAGATTGGAGCAAAATTGTTAACGATCGCAGAGAAGTACTAGGGGGCAGCAATCAGAAGCGCAGCCCACGATTAGGAGACAGGTTCATCTGCATGCTCCAATATGTTGAATCAGGAGAGCTATACATGTTCTATGCTATTTTACCTGAGAGAGAGCAGCAGGAGTGATTTAGCTAGTTATCATGCTCTTAGTACTTGTTGTCCTCTCATGCGTGTCCGTGTTCTTCGTCCTGAACTTAATCTCAAAGAGTGATTTGCTTTTGTGGTGTTATGAATGCTTATAATATCATGACCATGTTGAACTCGATGATATCTTTGCTAGCTAGTATATACTGTTGTTGGTGATGATATGATGCAAGAGTTTTTATATTAATATGATGATGATGAGTTATTATATCATTTATGAAAGAAACCGCGTATTAGTTTCAACTGGATGGATCCTAGCTAAGTGATCAAGTAATATGGATATGGCATATACTTGATCACTTAGCTAGGATCCACATGCATCCAGTCGAAACTAATCTACGGTACTTTCACCTAATGATTTAACAACTCATTATAATGTAAACCAATCACTAAATTAAATTGAAAACACAAAACTAAAGGAAAAATAAAAATTAAAACCAAAACACACCCAAACATTTAGTGCCGGTTGGTGTTACCAACCGGTACTAATGTCCTACACGCACCCGGGCCTGGCTCGTGGCACGTGGTGGCATGTTAGCGCCGGTTCGTGCCAAACCGGTACTAAAGGTGGGGGGCCTTTAGTCTCCACTCCATAGTGCCGGTTGCAGAACCGGCACTAAAGGCCCTTACGAAACGGTGATAAAGGCCGGTTCTGCACTAGTGTCAGTTTCCTAAGAAATTGTGGTAAAAAACGTTACTCCATAGCCCGCTTCCCTTCTCCTTCCTCTTCCACCGCCCGCGCACGTCCGCGGGAAGCGACCGGTCAACCCTTATATAGGAGTTCTAGCACAAAAAGATGCATGCATGACCACTAAAATTTCCATATTAAAGCGCCGCTCTGGCGGGAGTATGGCGTATGTTGTTACCTTCGGCCGGCCCATGGCTACCGAGCGACAGCGACCAGAGAAGAGGCGGCGGGAGGGGAATGAATGCAGCTACTGTTTGGGTTCACCTTCCGGCTTAAATAAATGTGCAGCATCACGTGTACCCGCCGGTGCACAAATTGTAACATACGTGTCTGCTTAAGTGGGCGTCACGTAACTGGTGTGTGTGTGTGAGAGATTCTGAGAGACAGAGTGCGTGTGTGCGACTCTACTCTTCGGACATGTACTCAACCTTTTGCATCAGGATATAAGTATAATGGTATTTACTTTAGCTAGTGATTTACGTGGCCATGTTAACGTGGTTGTGTCAAAAAAATGTCACTTCCTGCTCGTGATTTGCGTTATATAATTACAAGAAAGATTCTCGTGCATTGCACGGAACATCAATATGCATTTTTTTACAGAACACCTGTTGTGATTCACCCATGCAGGAGTAATCCCATGTGTAAAAACTAATGATATCTCGAGAATTTTATCGAAAAACAGGTATCTCGAGAATGTCATCGAAAAAATGAAAGATGAGAGATAAGGCGAGGAGGAGTGGAGCGTGGTGGTGACTGGTGGTCGGAATGGGCGGAGGCATGGGGATGGACGGCGCCGGCAGGCAGCAGCGACCACCATGCATGCTAGATTATTCCAGAGACTTATTCCTTTTTTAATTGCTGAGCAATGAGGTTGCGGGAGATAATGATGTGGAGAGAGGTGCGGGTATCTTTTGTAAAATTATCATTGTTTGCTTTCTATCCTCAGATATAGATCATACGGTCTGTATTAGAAGATGGCAGGCACACCATCACCGCCAACTCGTTTTTTTGTAAGGATACAGATGATAAGTTTGCTGACTACTAAAGTAAAGTGGAATTTGTCCATGTTATGCAAGTAAATAAAGGTGATTGTTTATCATACGGGTAAGGTTGGATGAAGGGTGGTAGGAACAAATGCTCCGCCTAGAGCATGTGTGTGTGAGTTGGAGTCTTAGTGTGTGTGTGGGGTGTGTGTGTGAGAGAGAGAGAGGAGAGAGAGAGATGGAGTCTTAGTTTGTGTGTGTGAGAGAGAGAGAGATGGAGTCTTAGTGTGTGTGGGGGGGTGTGCGTGCGTGCATGCCTGTGTGTGTGT